>NC_140639.1:38913528-39086028 GCF_057382275.1 Copadichromis virginalis | reverse complement strand
TTCTGTGTTCGCAGCGGCAGGGCGAAGCAGTGGGGGTGCTGCCAAGGCTTTATTGATATTTTAAGGTGATGAAGCACAGATGAAAACAGTGATTCGGGTTTGGGGTTTTGAGAAGCAGCAACACTGTCTCGATTGTGTAAAAACTGCATAAATACAGTGCTACACATAATAAAAAAACGATATACCCTTACACCTGATGTGACAGACAAACACAGCAGGTATTACATTTTTTTTCTCTGCCTGCGATGCCTCAATGCTGTGTCAAATATTACAGCTCCGACACTGAGGTAATGAAGACAAAATATTGTTTTGCTGCCAAAACATCTGTAATTTTCGATCAACACGGCCTTAACAGCAGCAGTATGTGTTCCTGTGTGTGTGTGTCAGTGATTCATGCTTCTGAGTGTGTGTGTGCTTCTGTGGGTGCAACAAAGCTAATCCTCTTCGTGCGCCTGAGAGAAATAACGGAGAGATGCACCTGCTGCAGGGTAATTCCTCCAGTATGTGCTCACGTCCTCTTATCTTCATTTTCTTTCTTTGAATCGGCTCCTTATTAATTTAACAAAGACTCACTCACTCATTTCCAGCTTCTGTGCTTTCACATAAGTGACACATTAAAGAACTTTGGAAGCATAAATGCCTGTTTGGACTCATTTACACACACGACATTTTAATAGTGCATTCATTTATTTTCTCAATTTCTCTGAATGTCTTTTGACTATTGTGTTCACCTCCTTTACTCTTCATCTGACTCCTTTCCTGTGTAGCTAATGCAAGCCACAAACAATATAAAAATTTAATCTGAAGTTTGCTAATCTATTAAGAAGCAGTGGCTCTGACAGTGGATATGGTGAAGAGAAACAGCAGGCAAATGTGAGCTGATACATGTATTTTATAATAACACCAATATATATTTGTACTGATCAACATGATTATGAGCTCAAGGAGTGACTCTTAGTTCAGGAACAGGAAACAAATCTCCTCAACACCTTTCTGATGACTGAATCTGGCAGGTTGCTAAGTTGCTTAGCATAAACGCTGACACAGTCTGTCTGAAACAATCCGCCCACCAGCGCTTCCAAACATCGCATTTGTTTCAATTGCACTACAACTAGACAAGTTGTGGTTTCGCAAGGGTTTCTGGACTACTGTTACTTCTTTGAGGCTCTACTGGTTACATAATTACCCATTATGAAATGTAATTTCTAGGAGGCTGGGCTGCTGTACCACCAGAGCCGTTCCATTAATCCCATTGTACAGAAACTGGCAGATGGTCCAGAGAGAATGGCAGCGAATGCAGACAAATGGCTAAAGAAATTTGTTTGCATCAGCTTCTAGACAATAAATAAGTGAAATTAAAAAATTTAACGAAATAAGCCATTTAAAAACTATCTATCAAATTAAATAAAATTATACATAGGTGTCTTTAATTTTTTCTGGGGGAAAGCCAGTTCTTCAAAAGGCTAGCAATCTGCTAACTGATGTTGTTTAGTCCATTAAGGCTTTAGGGAAACTAAAAGCCTGCTGCTACCAGTACCCGCTGGTACTGTTACAACCTTAATACTGACAGAAAGGTGTTCTACTAGAGCTGAAACAACTCCTACTATCAAAATCAGGACAAAAATATATATATTTGTAGGGCTATCCTGTGACTATGGCTGTGTACCGAGCTCGGTACTTTTCAGAGTACTGACCTTATTATGTCAGTATGAGCAAGTATTGATTCGCAGTAGCTCAATCTGTGCCAAATTTCAGTATCAGAGCACATCTGGGTTAGAGGAAGCAAGAGAGCAAAGCCATGTGACGCTTTCACCAAAGCATCAGCAGGTGATGTTAGCAGCTTGGTGTAATAGCGTTGTTTAACGTATAAGTTGAACCCAAAGATGATGATGAAACTTTTAGTGAGACATCGACAGCTTCATCATCATCTTCAGTTAAATTATCAGGCTGTTGGATAGGCTGTGGTCAGATAAAAGCTCTGTGGCGGAGGCGTGGCCCCGGGCGCAGCTGCAGGGGAGGAGTGGAGCGGAAGGCTCAACAGGGCGGCGCTGCGAGGCCGGTAAGAACAGCTGATGTTGTTTATGGACTGATGATGGTCTCCCTCCGCTGTGTTTATAGTGAGACGAGGAGGAGCGGCCAGAAGAGAGATCAGCTGGGCTCGTGAGCTGTCAGACTGTGTGACTGAGTCAGCTGTCAAAACAACAACACTTGAATAAATGTGGAAGTTGGCTGTACCTACCTGTGTGTGCGTGTGTCTGTGCCTGGTGTATTCCACAAGTGGTGCCGAAACCCAGGAAAGTGCCGGTGGGGAAATGTCCGACCCACAGGCCGCGCCACCCGCCCAGCCTCTGCAATTCTTGGCGCAGATGCTGGCGGAGATGGCGACGATGAGCCGGGATCAGGCGGCCGACCAGCGTGCCCACCTGGCCGCACTGCGGGAGCAGACGGACCGGCAGACGCAAGTTCTGGAGCGGCTGGTCGGGGCCGCTGCCACGCCGAAGCCCTCGCCACTGTCGGTGGCGGTGCCCCGGATGGGGGACGGGGACGACCCACAGGTTTTTTTGGAGACCTTCCATGCCACGGCGGAGGCTTGCCAATGGCCGCGGGAGGAGTGGGCTCCGCGGCTGCTCCCCCTGCTGTCCGGGGAGGCACAAACAGCGGCCCTGAGTCTGCCTCCGGCGTCGAGGAGCAGCTTCGCGGACGTGAGCCGGGCGGTGGTGGACAGGCTAGGGCTCACCGCCGAAGACCACCGCCGGCGGTTCCGGGCCTGTCGGCTGGCTACAACGGACCGACCATTCGCCTGGGCCCGGCAGCTGCGCGACGCGGCGGTACGCTGGCTGCAACCGGGAACATCGGAGGGGGAGACGAAGCTGGTGGACAAGGTGGTGCTGGAGCAGTTCACGGAGGGATTGCCAGCGGAGACAGCGAGATGGGTCCGGTGCCACCGGCCCGCAAGCTTGGAGGTAGCGGTGACGCTGGCGGAGGACCACCTTGCCGCTGGAGCAGGGGAACCCGGGGACGCCGGACGGAGGCCGAACAAACAGGCCCCAGTGCCGGCCCGAGGCGCCGTGTGCCGGCACCAGGGCAGGCAGAGCGGCTGCCGGCGCTGAGCCCCACTAACCCTTTCGCGGCGTTGGTGCCGTCCAGGGGAGCCGAGCCAAGTGGAGCCGCCCCCGAGCCACGGAGAGCAGCACAGACGCTGGGGCCGGAGTGTTGGAAGTGCGGGCAGCCGGGGCACCTGAGGAGGGATTGTCCGCTTATGGAAGTGGGGCAGGTGTTTCGTGTTGCTGGCGCCCCAGCACCCTCCCCCGGTCCAGGAGGGACATACAGTATTCCGGTAAGGACTCGAGGGGGTATACGCCAGGCGTTGGTGGACACGGGCTGCACGCAGACCCTCGTACACCAAAGCTTGGTTCGCCCCGGGGCATTGCTGGAGGCAGAATGGGTGGAGGTGAGGTGTGTGCATGGTGACGTTCACAGGTATCCCATAGTGCCGCTGTTATTAAAGTATAAGGGCAAAACGCATAGAGTAACGGCGGCGGTTAGCCCGCGCCTGTCGCACCCCCTGATTCTGGGTACCAATTGGCCGGGGTTTCATCAGCTACTGGGACAGTACGCGGGGGTGCGATCACGACCGGAAGCGGGGTGTAGCGTGTGCGCGGCGTTCAGCGGTGACGCGGGGTCGTCCGACACTGACTCCGGGGGGGAGGAGCCGGCGGGTCCCTCACGGGACGTCCCGCCGGCCCCGGAAGTGTCCCCCATGGGTGATTTCCCACTGGAGCAGTCTCGTGACGGCACCCTACGCTCAGCCTTTGACCAAGTGATGGCTATTGATGGTCACGTGGTGCGCCCTGAGGCCGCGCAGACCTACCCGCGTTTCGTCTTATTAAACGACCAATTATATCGAGTGAGTCGTGACACTCAGACAGAGGAAACACACACCCAGTTGTTGGTGCCGCAGGGCCGCCGGGAAACGCTTTTCCAGGCGGCCCACTATAACCCCATGGCAGGGCATATGGGCTATGAGAAAACTCTGGAGCGAATAACGGCCCGATTTTATTGGCCGGGCATCCGAGCGGATGTGCGCCGCTGGTGCGCGTCCTGCCCGGACTGCCAACTTGTTAACCAGCCGGCCATACCGAAGGCGCCGCTGCGCCCTCTCCCCCTCATTGAGGTCCCGTTTGAGCGCATCGGCATGGACCTCATCGGGCCGTTTCACCGGAGTGCACGCGGCTACCGCTTTGTGTTAGTCCTGGTGGATTACGCAACGCGGTACCCGGAAGCAGTTCCGCTGCGCACCATCTCTGCAAAGAGTGTGGCGCAGGCACTGTTTCAGGTCATCTCCCGAGTCGGAATCCCGAAAGAGATACTGACTGACCAGGGCACGTCGTTTATGTCTCGTACACTGCGGGAACTGTACGAATTACTGGGCATTAAATCTATTCGGACCAGCGTCTACCACCCTCAGACTGACGGGCTGGTGGAGCGGCTGAATAAGACTTTAAAGTCCATGATTCGGAAGTTCATTAACGAGGATGAACGCAATTGGGATCACTGGCTAGACCCTCTGTTATTCGCAGTGCGGGAGGTGCCCCAGGCCTCCACGGGATTTTCTCCCTTTGAACTGCTGTTCGGCAGGAGGCCACGTGGGGTGCTCGACCTGATTAAAGAAAGCTGGGAGGACGGTCCGAGCCCCGCCAAAAATGAGATTCAGTACGTGTTGGACCTGAGAGCAAAACTCCACACTTTGGGGAGGTTGTCACGGGAGAATTTGCTCCAGGCTCAGCAGCGTCAGCAACGCCTGTATGACAGAGGGGCTAGGCTCAGGCAATTTTCACCGGGAGATAAAGTGCTTGTGTTACTCCCTACTTCCAGCTCGAAGTTGCTCGCCAAGTGGCAAGGACCCTTTGTGGTCACACGGCGAGTCGGGGACGTGGACTATGAGGTCGCTCGGTCGGACAGGGGAGGAGCCACGCAGATTTATCACCTCAATCTCCTCAAACTGTGGCGAGAGGTTGAAACCGCTTCTCTGGTGAGCTTGGTGAAGGAGAGAGATGAGTTGGGGCCTGAGGTGCCAAATTCTATCATTCCCACCTCCCTCCCTTGTGATGACCATCTCACACAGGCCCAGAGAGCGGATGTTGTCGCGTTGCAACAGCGTTTTGCGGACGTGTTCTCCCCCCTGCCCGGCCGGACGTCCCTCATCGAGCACCATTTCGTGACGCAGCCCGGCGTGACGGTGCGTTCACGGCCCTACAGGCTCCCGGAGCACAAGCGAAAAATCGTGCAGAGGGAATTGGCGGAAATGCTGAGGATGGGAGTAATAGAAGAGTTGCACAGCGCCTGGTGTAGCCCCATCGTTCTGGTGGCGAAGAAGGATGGGTCTATACGGTTCTGTGTCGACTATCGCAGGGTGAACGAAGTGTCACGCTTTGATGCCTACCCCATGCCTCGGGTCGACGAGCTCCTGGACCGGTTAGGCACGGCCCGCTTTTTCACGACACTGGACTTAACCAAGGGCTATTGGCAGATTCCCTTGTCTGCCGAGGCCAGGGAGAAAACGGCCTTCTCCACTCCGTACGGTTTGTACCAGTTCGTGACACTTCCGTTTGGCCTGTTCGGGGCCCCGGCCACTTTCCAGCGTCTCATGGACCGGGTACTGCGTCCGCACGCAGCGTATGCTGCCGCCTACCTGGATGACGTGATCATCCACAGCGACACCTGGGCGGAGCATGTGCTGCGGGTGGCCGCGGTCCTGGAGTCCCTGAGGGGGGCGGGGCTCACGGCCAATCCGAAGAAGTGCGCGGTTGGACGGAGGGAGGTGCAGTATCTGGGGTACCACCTGGGGGGCGGGCAGGTGCGTCCACAGGTGGAGAAGACGGCGGCTATCGCATCCTGCCCGCGCCCCAGGACGAAAAAGGAGGTGAGACGGTTCTTGGGGTTGGCGGGTTACTATCGTCGCTTTGTGCCGGGGTTTGCGCAGCTAACCAGCCCCCTGACCGATCTCACTCGAAAGGGTGCCCCGGATCTGGTCCAGTGGACGGGGCCGTGCCAGGCGGCGTTTGTGCAGGTGAAAAAGGCTCTCTGTGGGGAGCCGCTGCTTCACACTCCTAACTTTTCCCTCCCTTTTGTTCTGCAGACTGACGCCTCGGACAGAGGGCTGGGAGCCGTTTTGTCCCAGCAGGTAAGGGGGGCCGACTGCCCTGTCCTATACATCAGCCGGAAGCTAGCAGAGCGCGAGCGCCGGTACAGCACCGTGGAGAAGGAGTGCCTGGCCATCCGGTGGGCGGTCGGCTCCCTGCGCTATTACCTCCTGGGACGCTCATTCACCCTCTGTTCGGACCACGCCCCGCTGCAGTGGCTCCACCGCATGAAGGATGCCAACGCCCGGATCACCCGGTGGTATCTGGCGTTGCAGCCCTTTAAGTTCAAGGTGATCCATAGGCCGGGGGCGCAGATGGCAGTGGCCGATTTCCTCTCTCGCTCGCGCGGGGGGGGGGGGGGGAGTTGGCTCGGCCGGACGGCTCCCCGGCCTCGAACGGGCGGTGGGGGTGTGTGGCGGAGGCGTGGCCCCGGGCGCAGCTGCAGGGGAGGAGTGGAGCGGAAGGCTCAACAGGGCGGCGCTGCGAGGCCGGTAAGAACAGCTGATGTTGTTTATGGACTGATGATGGTCTCCCTCCGCTGTGTTTATAGTGAGACGAGGAGGAGCGGCCAGAAGAGAGATCAGCTGGGCTCGTGAGCTGTCAGACTGTGTGACTGAGTCAGCTGTCAAAACAACAACACTTGAATAAATGTGGAAGTTGGCTGTACCTACCTGTGTGTGCGTGTGTCTGTGCCTGGTGTATTCCACAAGCTCTTTTACTATGATGGCTGCATTTAAAAAAAAAAAGGCAAACAAATATTTAACCGTAACCAATTACAGTCGGACATAACTGTGACCCTGACGTCCACAATGTCTGCAATGTGAATTAATTATATTGAATTTATTATTATTTGAATTGATTGTGCCAAAATGAGTGCTGAAAAGTACCAAACAAACGTACCATTGGGTACGGCTGCTGAATTCCAGGTACCAGTACTGGTTCTGGTTTTATTGTTAGTTCCAACATTAAAGACACCCAACGCAACTTGTGTGCATCACCTACAAAACTGAAGGAAACCCAGAGACTGGGGGTTCTCCAAGTTCTCTGATAACAATCTTGGTTTGTAAATCATAGCAGTTGATAATTTGTCCCATAATTTGATTAAAATGCCCCAACAAAGCTTCAAAAGCCCAAAGTATAGAGGTTCAGTTCATTGACTGGAATTATCGGGGTTGAGGCCTAGCAGACGATTGGCTGGTTGTTATGAAAAGAGAAACTAAAGTATTTTACTCTAAACAGGCTTTTTAATTATGTGTATTTAGTTCTTTTAACATTGAGGCTGACATAAGTGACTTGCTTTTGGTGCAAGCCCTCATGTGGCCATTAAAGGAACTGTTTGGCACTTATGGCATCCGGCTTTATTTTCTTCAGTTTTTGTCAACGACGTCACTGCAGTTCTAATAGAAATTCTTGCTTTCTTTCTTTTGCACATTTTTTTCTTTTGTTACACACAGACATTTGATCACACTAAACTCCATCCAGTCACACTCAGTCACACATGTCAGACAGCGAACAGGATCAGCTGCTATCAGGCAGCGAACACCAGAGTTCCTGTTAGTCATTTGCTTCTAGCCTTGCTGTTACCTCTAATATACCAGATACGAATCTAGGACATCATGTGTTGAAAAATGACTTAAAAAATGAATTATCTGCTAGTGAGGACTTATATAAACACTGGCAAGGTGTTGACTCGATTTTTACACTCGCAGGATTAGCACCGATGCTCGCGCCGCATCTTAAAACTGTCCAAGTTACTGAAAAAGCCCTCGCGTCTCCAGGTATATCTGAACACCTCACTCCTTTCATCCCGACTGGCAAACCTGGCCGCTATCACATAATTAAATAAGATTTATACCATCACATAGAATAATTCTGTGTGGGATGATGGCTAAGATTGCTATCCCCCCCTGCCGCCATTCCCACCCCTTTTTTTTTTTCTTCTTTTTTTTTTTTTTTACACCAGCCCACTCACACAGCAATTGGAAAAACTGGCATAACTGAACACACACACACACACACACACACACACACACACACACACACACACACACACACACACACACACACACACACAAAGTGGTGTGGGTGTGTAGATGTCCATGCTTGAGTGGCCAAATGCAACCCACTCAAACAGCCAATTGTGAAAGTAGTTATCAATAAATTTCTGCGGACATTTGTGATACAGGTATAATTGGTTTTGCAAGACTTGGAAGTCACGTTACGATATATGATGAAAGATTGATGACAGACCGGTTTCACGGCTTCATTTACTCGTATTTTCAGCCACTGCTGATGAATTTATGCCCCAACTAATTTGAGCATAGTATTTGTGTGTTCCTTCATGAACCCTTCGCACTAAAGGAGGCAAACTCTTTGTGAGTTCCCCTAATACACCAACTGCTCATCATTGTATTAACAGGCGTACATTTACACAATGGAAATAACTGTGTTTGACCAAAAAAAGATCATTTCTCATTTTATTGGAGTTTTTTTTCTCACCACAAAGCGCTAAAACCTTTGCCAACGCCAAACAATTCTCAGACTAACACCCAAAGAAATCCTCCTAACACCTCAGACTCAAGTTAAACTTGCCACTTGGTCTCATCAAACTCATCCCAAACTTCTGAACTGAAGTGTGTACTGTGTGGCCTTTTTTTTTCCTGCTAGGATTATAATTAGGTCTATGAGGGGATAATCGTAGATCTGGATCAGCACCAAGGGCGAGTCCAAAACCAATGTCTGTACCAACGTCAACCTAAAGATGCTCCTCCAGTCTTCAGACACCCCGATGAAAACATAACCTTTAAATGTGGGGGTCATTTTGCCGCTGAATGCCAATAAAATACACAATTTAAGCTGTGTTGTGAACACAAGTCAGGTAGTCCAGCTTCACTTATAGGAACCAGACTAACATATTCAAAGAGGCTGAAAATACAACCCCCCCAAAAAATGTATTTAAGACATTTCTAACACTCAGTCCAAAAATCCACAAACTCTTCAACTAGGAACCTAAAAAAGGGACTAGATATAATCTTGTGAACTGAAAACAAGCAGGACAGACCTCCAACTGAATAGCGGCTCCATATATTTCCTGCAGCCTGCTCAGATTTGCTATCACATGATATTGTTGACCGCGTAGAAGTGTGGACGAATATCAAGTTAACCTGAAAAAAAAAAACCTAGTCACAATGTTTTCAGCTCTGGACCTGCGATAAGGCCATTTCGCAGATCCCTTCTCCGACTCCGTATTGCTTCTTCATTGATGTGTGACAAGATATCCGGTGCTGTTCAGCTGCTCACGCCGTGTGTTCAGGTATTATGGGATGTTGTACCGACAGAGCAGAGGGCTGATGGAAGACGGTCGCAATCGCCCTCTCCTCATTAGATGCAGGGCTGACTGTGCTCATTAGGCCGGCGGCAGCACGATGGGGATCTATTCTCCTGAGGTGACCAGAGGTGCTTACGCAGACCTTCCAAGTCTCAGTAATGATGCCCCAGACCTGTCACTCTTGTCACAAGACTGACATGACCTTTTTCTTGCTCATGCGCTGTTCCAAAAAAAAAAGAAAGAGAGAGATCCTAATTTTACAGGATGAGGCAAGAGAAGTCCTGTTTTGCCCCCCTTTAAATTTGGAAATGAACCCAGCTTTGCATCACTGTGCTCTGTGTAAACGTCTCTGCAGCCGGTTCACTTTTCACAAGTGCCGACAGAGATGATTTCCTGTGAATTTATTGTCAATTTAAGTGATTGCAATTCAGGTTTTAATCTCGGCACAATAGCCAGACCTTGCCATTAAGACCTATGAAATAGAGGCACGCTGAGCAGCGACAGAGCGGCTGAATAGATGTCTGGAAGCAATCTGTGAAAGATGGCTGATCAATGGCCGCCAAACGAAATGGGAGATGAAAAGATGTCTTTTAAGGCTTCATGAAAAGGGAACTTGTTGGAGGGCGTTTTGTTCGGCTTTCCATTTTCAATCTCAATCTTCTGAATGCAGCTTTACATGAAAGGGGAAAATAGCAATACCGTAGCCTCCTGCGGCTTTCTACCCCCTGTGTCAAGTGCTGCCAGGACAGCATGTGACATCTTAATGTATGAAATGCATGTTTTTTTAATGACTCAAACCCTTTTTTAAACAAGGATTTTATGCATTCGGGGAATATATTTCATTGGGTATTTAAGAGGTTAAATATCCTGCTTAATCTCTTAGCATCTGATCACCAACCACTTAGAGCAGGGGTGGCAAACATAAGGTCCGGGGGCCAGTTTCGGCCCAGCAGAGAGCCCTTGGGAAATGTGTTTTCATCGCTTTTACAGCTTTTCCTACTGAGAAAGACCTCCCACACTGCCATTCATGCTACACCAAAGCAATTATTAGTTATAATTATTAGATAAACAAAATTAAAACACAGCAAAATTCTTGTTTTTTCAGTATCACCCAGATTTATATCTTTGCTTTTTTTTTAACCATGAACATTTTTTTAATGAATTAATGTGAATTAGTCTGGGCAGTGAGCAACTGTAACTATTTTATGAATATAGATTTCTCTATTTGGGCTGGCATCGTGCAACATTTCTTTATCATGTAAAAAAGCTGAGATATACTGTTGAACTTGCACTTCTGTTTCTTATTAATCTGGATTAAAAGTGTAGTTAAACATCTTTAAAATGACAGAAAGGGGAGTTTCGCTGGTTTGAGTGAGGGGTTACATTTGAGCTACGTGCTTATATGTTGTAGTTCAATTCAGTTTTCTAATTCAATTTTATTTATACAGCACCAATTCACAAAAACAGTCGCCTCAAGGTGCTGTTTATTGTAAGGTGGACCCTACAATACAGTGGTCCCTCATTTATCGCGGGAGTTACGTTCTAAAAATAACCAGCGATAAGTGAAATCCGCAAAGTAGCGAGGTTTTGTTTTTACAATTATTATAGATGTTTTAAGGCTGAAAAACCTCTCACTACACACTTTATACACTTTTCTCAGACAGGCGTGAACATTTTCACACTTTTCTCTCTTGTTTAAACAGAGAATGAAACCAAAGATCAAACCTTGTTTTCAGGTCCAGAACATGGGAATAGAGCAGCTGCCAGAGAATTCAACATTAATGAATCAATGGTACGGAAGAAGACGACGCAAGAAGAATGAGTTGAGTAAAGTTTGACTTATCTGACTGTTTTGTTTCGCTTAATGCGCCTTATAATCTGAAATATACTGTAACTTCTACTTTAGCATGTCCAGAAGTCCAACTTCTTGTGCGATGGTTAGCATCTTCCTCTGCCTTTTGTGTGCTACTGCATGTGCCTCTGATAGTGCAAAACATTTTGTCGACATTGTTGTGTTTGTTGGGGAGAAAACCTACAAACACACAGTACAGCACTTCAGAGTCACACTGTAGCGATCGAAGAGTTATGTAAATTTGACAAGCTGAACGCATTCTGTACCGGCACAGAGGAGATTTTGTTTGAAAGCAATTTATAAATAAAGTTATTATTATTATTATTATTATTTGACAATGTTCTACAGCCAATCAGGATGCAGAAAACAATACACTGGGGGAAAAAAAGCATGCAAAATTGCACAAAAAAATCCGTGAAACAGCGAGGGACCATAGAGGAAAAACCCAGCAATCATATGATCCCCTATGAGCAAGCACTTCGGCGACAGTGGGAAAGAAAAACTCCCTTTTAACAGGAAGAAATCTCTGGCAGAACATAAAAAAAAAAACATAAATACATTATGGGGTAGATTTACTAGCATATGTGACGTAAGCAGTGAACCTAATCCTAGTCAGGTCATGGCCAACCTGGTGGATGCTAAGAGGTAGAGCGCAGATTAAATTGCTGACACGGCTTGCTGAAAAGATGGAAGACTGTGTAACAGATCCTGAAATGTAGATGAGATTACATCAGTCCTAAATTGCATTAGATACAGATGCCTTGTAAAACAATGCGGTCAGATCCAGTCCTCGCTGGGGCCCTTCCAAACAAAGCCTGATTGTAATGGGCCACATGAAGCGCCAATTTAGCCCCACGCAAGCTCCAAACATACAAATGAGAGCCAACTACAGCCAAGACATACATTAATCCTAGCCCAGATTGGGGACTGTATGAATTATGCTAAGAACCTTATCTGTTATTTCCCCTGATCTCCCACTGGGTGAATTGATTGCGTTTTTGCTCTTAATCCGCAGCATGCCATGCATCTTGGGAGACAACCAGGGAGCCATCTTGAATAAATAGAATTTGGACTTGACAAAAGCCACCTCCAGCTGAGCAATGAGAAAGCATCCTTTTACCACTGCACATCTCCTACTATGCTGAATGACATTTGAAAATAGCCGGCTGAGGTTTACATGGAATTGTTGTATCGATTTTCTGTTTCTCGCTTCAGCTGCAGCTCCTCTCAGAACATCATGTGCGTATATGACACTTATCAGGATGGATAAACCCATTTCGGGGGGAAAACGCCTTCTGTTGCAGCGCTCCTCAAGAAACACCTCTGTGCAAGCAGAGAGGGTGTTTTAATGAGATTAATTAGATCGCTTATGAGTGATGGTCCTCCACCAATTACCTGGGCCATAATACCGTTTTCCTCCACCCAGGGCGTCGCGCTCCGCCGAGCGGTGCCAGCCTTCTTGCTGCAGCGGGAAATGATTAATCATCTTATCACCATCCCAAGAGATAATATGACAATAAAGACAAAAGCCTCTCTGGCTGGGGCTGTTTAAAGCCAAGAACCGCTTCCTAAATGCCGACTCCAGAGTTCAATTAGGCGATACGGGTGTAGCCTTTTAGAATACAAGCTTCCTCGGTGTTGTAACACAACACTGCGGAGGTCTGACTCGAGGTTCATTCCTTTTCTATAATGAGGTTCTGCAGTTCACATTCCACCAAATGACAGAATATCAGAGGTGCTTTGGCAAGACAGAGACTGTGCCGCGGCTGTTTTTCATTCCTGAAGGAGAACAGCGGGGTACGGCCTCCCTCACATCTATTTCCTTTTCCTTGCTGAAGGGCAGGGAGGGTCACAGACACAGAGGGATCACAGCGGCGAGCATGGCAGCCAGGAATCAAACCACAGCAGGATTCAGCCACGGATTGGAGAGCCGGCGGCCGCATGCAGTGCGCTGTGCAGGCTTTTATTGGCCCTTCTCCATCACACCTGTCACACATGATTGGGTTTGTAGAAGCGCTTCCTTCAGCTGAAAAGGCCAAAGTAGATTATGGGGGAAGGCGAGGTTGAAATGGAATAACCAGTGGAATGGGGCCAAATATAACGCCGTGCTGTCTGAATGCAAATCGTGATTGAATTACGAATGATTTGTGTAGTTTAGCGTAAAGTCTGGCCTGGTTGGAACGGGGGGGGTGGCCAAACATTTTCATGTCACAGACCCCCCCACCCCCTCAACCTGCGGGGAGATGAAACTGAGACTAAAAGCTAAAACTGCAATAAAATCATCCTTACACTTAATGTAACATCTGTAATTGCAGAAGTTCCTATGGAATTGAGTTGCAGTGATATTAATCTATTTCTCAATTTGCCGAGGAGCCCCAGGAGCCCTGTCACAGCCCCTGGAGGTCCTCTGACCCACATTACGAATACCAATGTGACTGCAGCTTTAACATGCAGAGGAAATGTGCTGTTTTCACACTAGTAATGGCTTCTTCATTTTGATGAGTTGAGACCAAAACCAACAATCACAACATCACACGATTACAGAAACACAGGTAAATACTGTTTTTGGGGAGGACTAGTTCCAGCAGTGGATGAATATGCATGTCGTAATCTCTGCAACTCTGCTCTGAAACCTCTGTGCCATTTATTTGAAAGCTTTAGTTATTTATGGTTTTTGAAGATTTTAAAATATACATATATGCTGTATTATTGCAGATAAAGCTATCCAGCTTTATAGAATGAATTCAAATCATCTCCAGCTGCACGTTAAAGTCATACACAAATAATTAATCAGGAATTATGAACCAACAGGATTATGGGTGTGAAAAAAGGGCTATTACGTATAATGTATTAAACCTTTGTAATTTTTTGCTACTTAAACATGATTATGAAGTCTTAAAGGTCTAAATCCTTGTTTTGACACACATAAAAAAGCATCTTAAACTCTCGTGCGGTCCCGCTTTTCATGAATACCATCTGTATGAAGGCACAGGCTGGAAAGTGCACCTTCCTCACTGTTTTCTACATCAATTTTCTGCACCATATTTATGTCTGATCAACCATTCTGTTTTCCCGCGCCCCCCTGATGCTTTGCTCTTGGTTCCAGCTGCGCAATCCTGAAAACGTCCCTGAACACAACAAATTCAAAACAGTTCTTCAAACTTGTAGACTGCTCTCCCCTCTGTGTGTTATCTGCCGCACTAACCGAGGTCAGCATATTTCTACCTGCCAGTGATGCAGATTAAATACCTACAGAGCACAACTGATGTATTTGTATAATTAGTAGCTGTAATGTGATTGCTGTATAAAGAAACTAATATGTTACAGACAAATGGAATGTGATTACAGTAATGTGTTACCCTCGACACCGGTCAGCAATAAAAGCATGCTACATTAGCTTGTAGCGATAGTCGTACCTTTAGGTTTATTTATTAACACCACTTTAAAAGATTCGATATAACACTGTGAAAGCTAAAGGCGCCCCAGATGTGTTCGGGTTTTGAAAACAGCAGCCTAAAGAAATTATGTATCCAACTTTCATAAACACACAAAACTTTCAAGAAAAGTTAAGCTGGGTTTGGTGGTTTAATATAATCTTTTTTAAATCAGAAAAGAAACGTGTTAAATGTTAAACCCAATAATCGTTTAAAGGGGAAAAAACTAATATGCTAAATTCCAGCTTCATATTTTTATTCTTAGTCATTTTTCTTATACTGACCCTGGGTGCTTTCCATCAAGCCTTTTTTTAGCCCCTCCCCCTCCCCTTAAGGCTCAAGTAACCCAGGCCTAGAGATCAGTTCATGACCATCTGGTAACCAATGGTTGTTAGGGAAGAGGTCTTCCTCCGCCCAGTTGGTGAGTGGCTGCTAGAGTTTGCTGTTAAATTGTTTGCTAAAGCCAAATTCACTCAAGCCCAGAAATGAGCCAGTGGTCCTAGAAATCTCCCCTGGCAACCACTGGTTGCTAGGGAGAAGTGTGTATTTGTGAGAGGTTTTCAAGTGGGTGCAAAGAGGTATAAAGTGCTGCACCCAAAACGTCCTCGTGATTGCTCTGGGCGCCTTTTGAACCTGCTTTCTTCCTGTTAAAAGGGAGTTTTTCCTCCCCACTGTCACCAAGTGTTTGCCTAAATAAAATGTGCTTGATGGTGTATACACCTGTATGATTGTAATTTGTAATATTGTTGAGTCTTTACTATAAAATGTAAAGTAGCTTGAGGCAACTGTTGTGATTTGGTGCTATATCAACAAAACTGAACTGAATTGAATTCAACAGAGAAAATGTGAAAAGTGTAATGCAAAACAGAAAGCACCTTTTTCCGTTGCAGAGGTAAGACAACTTTTACTTTAAAGGTGAGCTCGCTTTTTCAAATTGCACTACAGCGCAGATGAATGTGTCTGCAGATGAATCAGCGTCTGTCATGTGACTGATTTCAGCTGTTTTTCACTGCCAGCATTCCAGGTCAGGGAATAGAAAATTTTCCAAGCAACCAAAGGTCACCAAGGGGTCACCGACAAGTCTCTAGGCCTGTGTGAGCGAGGCAGGAGCCACCTTTTTGTCTAACTGGCTGGCTTGAATTGGCAGGTTACAGCTGTATCTGCTCTCACTGACATCACACAGATCAAAAAGTAGAAAAAATACTCTGAAACTGGGTGTTTGGAGGAGCCTGAACTTTTTGGATCTTTTGGATATCCAGACCTTATAATGTGAAACTCCCCCCATATTTAGATGAAATGTAAATGTGTATAACATAGCGTATAACATAAAGTAATGAGAAGCACTAAAAGCAGTTTCTCTGTGCTTTGTATGTTTGTCAGATGGCGCTGTTTTTCTTTCCCTTCCATCCTTCTTTTGACATTATATTGTGATCTTGTAATTACATGTGATTATTTCTGCTAGATATTTGTCCAGCTAATTTTATCCACACGGCATTCACTGTATGCTCTGTTGCTATGTAACCTGCAGAAAGGTCCATGCGGTAGGGGCACCGTGGAAAGGATGTCGATTTCACTTGATGGAGGAAAAAAAAGCAAGTTGGATTTTTTTCTTCTTTGCTCTGATGCCAACTTCAAAAAGTGAGAGGAAGGCGGGCAGCACGTTAGACGGAAAGCAAACAGGCAAACCTCGGTCGGTGTTTGAGTCCATCTTTATTACTGTCATCACCCGTGGAGGTAATGTTGTTCTCTGGGCTGATAGGTTGTCCAACGCAAACAGTGTCACGCGGCTGTGGCGCTGCTCTTTACCCAGCAGACCCTCTGGGAGGAATGCAAGATATCTTCATCTGGGCGCTGCCTCATTATGGCTTCCTCTGACAAACACATGCACACCACTTCCTCTCCTGTCCAATATACACTTTCCCTCTGCCAAACACACGAGCTTAATCTGAGCAGCACACACACTCAGCCACACTTTCGCACTAGTTTCCTCACTTTCTCTCTGCCGCACACACACCTTTTGGGTGTAATAAAACAGCGGATCAGAGTCATTGGCTGCTGACAGGGACTGACACTGAAACCTGCTGTTGTTGGAAGGCTGCCTGGGAGATGTTCATTACTCACAAAGCTTGTCGGTTTGGACAGGAGAGGAACAACGGTCTTATTAAGTGGAGACCTGGAGCAGCCGTAGGGGAAATACACATACACCCACTCGTGCACCCACATGGGCTCAGAGAAAGTTTAAAGTGCGTCTTCAGCTGATAGGCTGAGAGAAGTTGGGGGGGGCTGTCAGAAAAATTTAAAACTTTCCTGCGACGGCAGAATGTGCTGAGTTAGGCGTTTGACACGGCTGACAGACAGGCAAATCGTGACATGACGACACCCTAAAACGTCGACGGTGGAGCCTCAGAGCGGAGAGGGGAGGTAAAACCGCGCTGCGGAGGAATGCGAGGGCCTCGTTCTCGCAGGAGGCTGCTGGTATTGATTGGAGTTTCTGATGTCTGTCTAGCTCATTGTATAACTCTCACAAGAACAGATTCAATATTCCCAACATGGCTGAACCTAAAGCCTTGTTTCCATAGTAACTCTGCTCTCTGTCTCTAAACATAGCCCTCCTGACTGACTTTAGCTCTGCTCAGATCATCAAGCACAGCTGAAGAGGAGGTAGATGCGTGGACATGGACGATAATGTTCCTGACTTGAGGCGATGAAACGATTTGCGAGCTTGTCGGAACGGCCGACGGCTCGCTGTATTTACAGTCCAAACCGGTTACAGCGCCAGAGCGGGAGAAGAAGAAACGAAACAAGGTGAAAAGAGGTTTCTCATTCCATCAGAGAGTGCTCATCCATCTTTCATAAAGAAAAAAAAAAAGATTTACAAGGCGACACTTGTTGATCGCACCAATGAGGACACCTGGGTGTGTTTGCTGCTGTAGAGTTTTAATCACAAAGCTCGCAATTCATCTCTGAGCTGCTACTTTTCACCAACTTTGCAAAATCTTAAAATAGCAGCATCTCTCTAAACAACCTGCTCCATTTCAGCCTCGAGCAAAAAAAAAAAAAAAAAGGGAAGGGGGCGTCATAAATCAAAACTACCGCACTTGTGACGGTTCGGGGACGAGAGGGGAGTTGGCTGAATTTGCATTTGATGCAGACGTCACTGCACTTTTCTTTAAGGTAAATCTCCACTACTAGATCTTCCAACGTAATGGTGTCCAGTGGGACGCAGATGAGAGCATCTGAAAGCTAGGCAGAATCTTTAAAGGCCTTGTATCCTCATCTGTCACGGCAAATGGGACTTCTGATACTTCACACAGTGCGTCTTTATGTAAACTGAATAAACACCTTTACATGTGCAAACTGCACCAAACCTTTAAAGGGGGCCTATTTTGCTTTTCCTCTTCTGTTTCTCTCGTTTGTTTTTTTGTCTTGCAGTTAGGGTCTAGTGGCTTTGCACAGTTCAAAATAATCTATATTTATCCTTCCCACTGGTTTTGCCCATCGGCTCATCTGCTGCCTGAAACAAGCCGTTTTAGATAACTTCTCTCCATATACAGTATAAAAGATGGACATTACTCATTTGGTCGTGATGTCCCAAGCTAAGCCTGCCTATGACTAGCTATTTAGCTCCTCCTTTCTGACTCATATATCCATTAAAATTTATAAAATGGACCTAATCTTCTGTTCAATACGACCTAAAAATGAGTTACTAAGCAAATAGCAAAGGGTCGAGTGACTGAGCAAAGTGTTTGGCGAGGTTATAACTGCTGGTTGTTGTCTGATGAAGTTCTATAAGACCAGAAGTGTTCATGCAAACACAGGGGTCAAGGATTGTACGTGCATTATTTATACTGTCTTCTCTTTCCCTTTAAGCTGACTATCTCCTGATTGGCTGCCCCTCTTGAACAGGTGGGTTGAGTTTCTGTGACCATAGTCGTGTAGCTGAGATAACACCACGTATATCAACTCTCAAAGAAAAGAGCAGAAAGAAAACATCTAAAAAGTGGCTGTTTATCTGAAGCCTGAACTTTTGGAACTTTGCACATTTTCTAACCACTTTGGTAATGTTTAATATGAGCATCCAGGACTGTAACTGGGGATACACCAGTCTAACTTTTTCCACTTCTAATACCACACTGATACCTTGGCCTCAGGTATCTGCTGCTACCAGGTCCAGTGTTAAATCAATAATGTGTATTTCTCACTCTGAGGAGTGAGACAGAAGATTATCGACCTATTCATTAGAAAAGTATTAAAAGACAAATGTATTTATGCTTTAAAAAAACATTTATTTGCATTAGCGTTATTTCAACCTTGTGTAGGATTAATTACAGCACAGTGCTGTAATTTATAGTCACAGTTTCTCCTTTAATTTCCTTTAAGTTACCATGAGTGACGCAAAAGCTTCCAAACAAGTGTTAAACCAAACATAATGACAGAGAAAGAGAAACAGACCGAACTGCTGTCGCTGAAGCTCTTCAGTCGTGCCAACTCACTTGTACGCATATTAAGACAAACTGGTGTTGCTGTAGCGAAACACTTTGAACTACTGTTGCTTTGCTGTTAGCTGACTGCTGGAAGTTAGCAGATTGCTGCCGATGCGTGGGGTAGTAAACACAAAACATGATAGACCTGAAGAGCATAGCTAAGCCCTGTCACGGATGTCTGATCTAGCTTTTGGTGTCAGGCTATCTGATCCAAGTATTGGATCGCTCTATCCCTAACTGACAATAAGTGAAAGCGTAACAGGTCCCAGCTAATTGTTTTCTTTCCGAACGAAGAACCTGCTGATGTCTGACGAAACCTTGGAAGCTGCAGCACTCTTCCTGCTCTGGCTTCGTTCTTTGGCTTGCTGAGCTGTTCTCTGTGGAGAAAAATGGAACATGATGTAAGATGGTACATCTGCAGTCAGCACAGAAAAATCAGATCGATATATCGAGCATCTCTAGATTAAAGTGTCTGAGAGGGGGCATAAACAATGCGAGGATCCCCTTATCAGTCGCAGTGCTTTGCTTCAGTTTACATACGTCAACATGTGAAGCGTTTCCTTCCAAGCTGACAGAAAAAAGCATTCTGGTGTGAAAGCAAAGCACATTTCAGCTCACGGTGAAAGCTGTGTCTTATTTTGAAAAGTTTCTTCTCAAATCAGATCTGCTTTTAAGAAGTGGCTGACTGAAAATATGAAATATTGAAGGAGTGCAAGAAGGAAGAGGCTGATATATAGCATTTTCCAACGCATGCTATACATCAAAATGTCACACAGCCACATCATGTGATGTTATTATAGGCAGTATATAGCTTTGTGAGGGATAATATGACTTTTGATCAATGTGTTTGACCATGTATCACATTACTGCCAGCACATGTGATCCTCAACATGAGTGATGGCGCTTTCTCTTTATACAGGGATAAAGGAGAGCTCCATCTGCTGTGCACCTTAAAATGTTAGACAAATTGCTTTTGCCCCCTAAGCCCTTTGGCTTTAAAAGCTGGTGCTGCGGTTGTTATGGGTGCTGTGATGCGGAGTGTGCACATACGGCTTTGTGGCAGACAGTGCAGAGTGTCTGCAGGTTGTCCAGAGAGCACTGGCCTCCTCCGCTGTAGACCGGACGGATGTGGTCAACCTGCCAGAAATCCCCTTCAACAGGAGCTCGGATCATCTCGTTCAGCTGGAAGCACACCGGAATACAACAGTGAGCGTCTCAGTACACCGGCTACCCTCGGATGTTCCCTCACACTGCTCTAAATTGCCTAAAACAACGTTTGATAGCGCTCCCCTCCCAAACCATCCATCTATGCTAAAGTTAATTCTTTGCACTGATGTGATGTCTTTAGTAAAGCTCAGCCTTTCGCTGGGTACTACAGTGACCTAAATTGTTACTTTACAGCACACACAGGCACAGACAAATCATTCATATTAAACAAATCTCTGCACTGCGGGGACATTTCTGCAATGCGCCTCACAATAAAAGAAGATAAAAAACAGTCTCAAGCCAAAAAAACGCATCCCAGCAGAGAACATAACTGGCAAAATCCAGGAAATAATGAAGGCAAACTGCAGGAAAGGGCCTCTGATGGAAGTTTATTATGCTGAGATTAATGTAAGCCTGTGTGATTGTGAGGATAAGACCAGCTGATGAAAACATCATTTGTGCCGAATTGATGACAGCAAACTTTGACCTCATGCTATCCATCACCGTTTGCTGCCTCAGGTACAGCTGTATAAATCACCAAAATGTTTGTGGCCTACATTACGGGCAGCTGGAGGGAAACTTAATCAGGGAGAGCTCGCAAGCCTGCCTGACAGAAATTAGGTTAAAAATACCGCTGGGAATATCGTGCTACAGTTAAGGTGCACACTCCTAAATGCCTCAACTTTTTGTGACTTTTAAAAAAAAATTCTGCTAATTACATTTTAAAGCACATTTTTCACTAGATTTAGAGGAGGAGAGTTTTCCTCATACAAGGAAAACTTACATAATGAGTAAGTTTGTAAGTAAGATTAAAAAAAATGCATTTGCAATATCCTGAGTAGTATTTCAGGTGAGCTTCTGTTTTAATTGCTCTTTTTTTTTTATATGTTTAACTTGTTAAGGTGATAGTCGACACAGTCACAGTTTTATCAGTTAAACTGATGTCTTTGGAGGCAAAGGAGAAGGAGTAGAAACACAGACACAATATAAATACACAGTTCAATTCCTTTGACTACTACAGAAAATACAGCAAGACACCAGTGTTTTGCTAATAAGGGAATACTGTTTCCATGAAAGGGTGTACATGATCTGCAACAATGCTTAGGTAGGCGGTACATGTAAAAGCGATCCACATGGATGCAGGACCCAAGGTTTCCCAGCAGAACATTGCCCAAAGGACCACACTGCCTCCACTGGCTTAGCTTCTTAGCTCCCAGGCAAGTAACGTACGTTCACCTGACCATCCACGTGATGTAAAAGATTATTCTTTTTTAAAATAATCTATACCAGTCAACAGTAGCAGAAGTTGTTGTTGAACGTCTGAGATGTAACAGAAATAAGTCAAAGCTAATGAGTAACTAGCTGAACCATTTGAAGACCTGTAGTGCTTCTTTGTAAAAATGTACTGAGGCCCACTGGACACAGTGTGGATTCACTAGCAGATAATACTGTTGTGAATCTGAAATTTATTTTATGAAGAAAATATAAAAAGGAAAAAAAAGTGGAGAAAACAGAAAGCAAGAATGGGAAGATGACAGAGAATAGAGACAAAAAGAAAAAAGAGAGCAAGCAAGTGGAGGAGCTTAAGACAATAGAGAGAGAGAATCCTGGTGGGAAGAGTTCAGGGCCAGAAATCTATTTTCCTACTTTGAGAACTACTCTGCCGACATTAAGGCAGGGAGCTGGAATTGATCCCAACAGATTTAAAGAACAGGCCTGCTCACAGGGCCAGAGTTCAGATCTCTCTCTTACACACTCTCACACAAGCTCTCACACATTCGAGTCAATTGAGCCTGCTTTTGTGCCAAAAGCATGCACTTTGGTGCACCTTACCTCACTACTGCACACTTACACACATACTGAAGCTCCTCTCACAAGCACCTAAAGGCTTTAACACATCCTGAAAATCCACACGCGCATCAAAATACCATTACAGCCACACCTGTTACACACATGCACGCCAAAAAGAGAGCCCAAGCTACAAACATAGACACATATAACCATTCTCACTCTCTCACTCTCACACACACACACACACACACACACACACACACACACACACACACACACACACACACACACACACGTACCAAACCCCCCCAGTATGAACCAAAGAGTGAGCCTATAATCTCAAGGCTTCTCCACCACTGGTGTCTTATCATGTGGCTGAGTTTGTTTCCTCTAAAGCTCAGTGCATCGATCGGCGCTGATGCTTCTGCCGGCGGCACTGGAAAGAGGGGAGGAGGAGTGAGTGTGTGTTTGTGTGTGTGTGTGTGGGGGGGGTGGCTTTGCAGGATAACAGCCAACCAAATCAAATAGGCTTACTGGTCGAGGCCTGGCACTGGGAAAAAAAAAATCAATGGGCCCAGCAATCCATTTACTGGGAGCTGGCCCCTTGGAGTGCAGATCAACCTGCGTGTGTGTGTGTGAGTAGATGCATATATGCGTAGGTGGGTGGGATGGGGAGTACAGGGTGCTTTTATTTTTGCACTTACATAAACACACAAAGAACTTCTTTGTCAGTTCTTTGGCTCACATAGAGAGACTGATGTCAGTTAATGTGTGCATTTTGATGACTGTTATCTAACAAAGTTGGTACAAATTTTCAATATTGAGGAGAAAACATCCTTATATGAAAAAAAATCTTAACACCTGAAACATCCAACCACATCAAAATAAAATTCCCTCAGGTAATGTGGGTGCTAATCACCAAATGTTAGCATGCTATCATACAACTTTAAAACAACAAGCAAAACCTGTATGTATAAATGTT
The DNA here is from genome assembly GCF_057382275.1 of Copadichromis virginalis. Classification (NCBI taxonomy): domain Eukaryota; kingdom Metazoa; phylum Chordata; class Actinopteri; order Cichliformes; family Cichlidae; genus Copadichromis; species Copadichromis virginalis. The sequence goes on along the minus strand of NC_140639.1, from coordinate 39,062,808 downwards.
TTTTTAGTTCACCCACGCATTGCTTCCTGTTTAAAGGGAAAAACAGATGATTTTCAGACACTCAGTCTGTTTTTTTAATAATGAGAAGTATAATGAGATTCCATGTAGTTTTAGTTTGTATTAAATATTTGCATGTATAAAAATGATCATGATCATCATGATGTAAAATCTAAAAACATCAATTAAAACATAGCAGAATCAATCCCATTCTGCTTTCCTCTCAGATAAAAGTAAGGCTTTCTTGCCATTTTCGCACTTCCTGTATATTACTGGCTTTTATTGGTCTCATTTGGCTATTGTCTCTGGAAGCAGGATTAACTCTGCTTGACTCAGAGACATCTTTATGGGATAAGCATTTTGAAGGCACGTCTGCGCTCAAGCTCAACTTTTTGTCCTGTTAACAATAACTTGAGCATGTCAAGCTGAGAAACCCCGTAACTCTGACAGGAAACTGATGGCAGAGACTGTGTTAGACAATCTGCCGCTGGGTCAGCTTTCACTGCTCTGAGATCCCTTACTGTCTATGCTTTGTGGAAATGGAGCTAGCATTTGCAAGAAAACCATCAATCTGCGAATTACTGTTGTAGCAAATAAGTTTTATTGTGCAGTGTTTTTAATAAAGGTTTTTAATAATTGCTTTACCACATTAGCAAAGAAAGCCTTAAGGAAGAGGAGTGCCAGCTGCGACCATATCCGGTTTAATAAAACAGGCAAGTTTGCTTATTAAGTTTACATACTAAGTTTAACCAGCTGTTTTGCTAATATATCACCTTCCTGTTCATACACATATTTAAACGACTTTTTAAAATCAAGCTGTAGGGCTGTGTTTCTGAACTCTAATAGCTTTTCATTTAGAGACATATCGTCCTCACAGAACAGCCACAGTAAACTTTAATATTTTATGTTCAATTTACAAGTAACACTGTTTCATGTAAAGTAATATTTAGAAGACATATACAGACTATGACCCCGATTCTGAAAATGTTGGAACACTGTATAAAACACAAATTAAAAAACAGAATGCAATGATATGCAAATCTCATAAACCCATATTTTATTCAGAAAAGAACACACCAAACTATGTGTAAACTGAGAAAATGTACCCTATAAAAAAGTCATTTCCAAGTCCACAGGAACAGAATGGTTAAAAAAAGTTGGCTATGCCTACCACTGTGTAGCATCACTTTATTTAGACAAAAGCCTGCACATATCTGGCAACTGAGGAGACCAGATGCTGGACTTCTGGGAGAAGATTGTTGTCCCATTATTGTCGGATATTGGATTCTGGCTCCTCAGTATTCTTGAGCCTTCTTTTCTGTATTTTTCATTTTATTATACACCAAATGTTTCAGTTAGTGAAAAGTTTGAACTGCAGGCAGGCAAATCGGTTTACCATGCTGTTGTAATAGCATGCAGCTTAACATTGTCTAGCTAAAATACACAAGACCTTCCCTGGAAAAGACGTAGTCTGGGTGGGAGTATAGTTTGTTGTCTACAAACTGTATATATGTTTAAGCATCAGTGTGTCTTTCCATATGTGGAAGATGCCAATTCCATAGGCACTAATGTACCCCATACCATCAGAGATGCAGGCTTTTGATATGAGCCCTTATAACAAGCTCGATTGGTCTCTCTCCTGTTCAATCCTGGCAATGTGGTGCCATGTTTCTCATGTTTTTCCCAGTTTTCAAATTTTATTCCATTTTAAATAAGAGAAGACAGCACCATTTCTGCATCATGTTAACATTTAGCTTCTTCTTTGCACGATAGTATTTTAACTGGCACGAGGAACTGTATCCACAGAGAATGAATTCTTGAAGTTGTCAAGGTCTGCGGAGGCAGACCGTGCGGAACGGTGTGTGGTGGACCCAGGTGCGAACACAAACGAGGATGCAGGAGTGGATTCCAACAAAAACGAGCCTTTTATTATGGCTGAAAAACTCATAGAAAAGAACAACAAAGTAACTGAGGGAAAACCTGAACATAGACTGGGAAACTATGACTCTAATGAGATCTAGACAGCAAAATGCAAACTATGGCTGGGATACTACGACAAGGGGTAGGGGAGATAACACAGACGACGCGACACAGGCTACATGAAACACAGAGACTAAATACACATGAGGGATGATCAGGGGAAGTGGATGCACACGGGGAACACAGGTGACACTGATAATCATAACAAGACACGGCAGGAGTGAACGTAACACTGATGGGAGATGGGCAAAGTAAAGCAGGACGTACACAAAGGTTCAAACAGGAGGAGAGAGAGCACGGGGAGAACGCAGACATAACGGGCTGGGGAAAACATAGAATAAAGCACAAAGGGAGACGAGGGCTCATAAATACATAGAGGGCACACAGGGGGGAAGAGCCATGAAGGGAAAACACTTAGGGAACAACACAACAGGGCAACTCAGAAAACATGGCCTAAATAAGGAACAAAATACAAAAATACATGAAAACTAAGAATACTGGGCCCACATGGCCCAGGACCATGACACCACCCCCCCCTAAAGGGCTGGCTCCCGACAGCCCAAACCCGAGAAACCAAAACAAAAACAGAAAACAACCCACCCAGGGCGGGAGGCGGGGGACCAGGACGGAGGGACCAGAACGGGAAACAAAATAAACAACAGAAAACACGGGAGCACATGACCATAGTCAAAACAAAGTTCAGGGGGCCGACCCAGAGCCCACAGGCACCAGAGTCCACGGGTCACACGGTCGGGGGGCCGACCAGGCGGGTGGCAGAGCTGGTCCGGAGGCCAGCCGCGCGGAAGCCAGCGGCGGCGGCGAAGGAGACGACGGAGCAGTTCAGGGGGCCGGCCGCGCGGAAGGCAGCGGCGGCGGCGGAGGAGACGACGGAGCAGTTCAGGGGGCCGGCCGCGCGGAAGGCAGCGGCGGCGGCGAAGGAGACGACAGAGCAGTTCAGGAGGCCGGCCGCGCGGAAGGCAGCGGCGGCTCTCCAGTGTCAGGCGTGCTGGCCATGGCCCGGTGGGCACAGGACCAGACGAAGCACAGGCTGAAGACGCTGAGGCTGGGCCAGACGAAGCACAGGCTGAAGACGCTGAGGCTGGGCCAGACGAAGCACAGGCTGAAGGCTCTGAGGCTGGGCCAGACGAAGCACAGGCTGAAGGCTCTGAGGCTGGGCCAGACGAAGCACAGGCTGAAGGCTCTGAGGCTGGGCCAGACGAAGCACAGGCTGAAGGCTCTGAGGCTGGGCCAGACGAAGCACAGGCTGAAGGCTCTGAGGCTGCAGCAGACGAAGCACAGGCCGGAGCTGCAGCAGACGAAGGCTCTGAGGCTGCAGCAGACGAAGGCTCTGAGGCTGCAGCAGACGAAGGCTCTGAGGCTGCAGCAGACGAAGGCTCTGAGGCTGCAGCAGACGAAGGCTCTGAGGCTGCAGCTGACGAAGGCTCTGAGGCTGCAGCTGACGAAGGCTCTGAGGCTGCAGCTGACGAAGGCTCTGAGGCTGCAGCTGACGAAGGCTCTGAGGCTGCAGCGGACGAAGGCTCTGAGGCTGCAGCGGACGAAGGCTCTGAGGCTGCAGCGGACGAAGGCTCTGAGGCTGGACCAGGCGTAGCAGAAGGTGGCTGAACGGGCCCCTCGGACCCTCCAGCGGAGACAGGAGGCTGAACGGGCCCCTCGGACCCTCCAGCTGACGTGGCATGAGGCTGGTGCGGTTCTCCAGAACCCCCAGCTGACGAGGAAGGTTGCTGAACGGGCCCCTCGGACCCTCCAGCGGAGACAGGAGGCTGAACGGGCCCCTCGGACCCTCCAGCTGACGAGGCTTGAGGCTGAACGGGCTCCTCGGGCCCTCCAGCAGAGACAGGTGGCTGGATGGGCTCCCCGGGCCCTCCAGCGGAGACAGGTGGCTGAACGGGCCCCTCGGACCCTCCAGCTGACGAGGTAGATGGCGGCGTGGGAGCCGCGAAGTCCTGGATGAGCTCATCCGAGCTCCCAGCAGGAGCTGATGCAGAGCCAGAGAGATTTGAGACCCCTGGCTGAATGTTAAGCTGACCAGCGGACCGTACTGCTATCGGGGACTGGGCTACAGGAGCTACAGGGGCCTGCGCTACAGGCGGCACTGGAGCTACTGGGGCCTGCGCTACAGGCGGCACTGGAGCTACTGGGGCCTGCGCTACAGGCGGCACTGGAGACTGCACTGAGGGTGGCTGCGCTGCAGGCGGCACTGAAGACTGCACTGAGGGTGGCTGCGCTGCAGGCGGCACTGGAGACTGCACTGAGGGTGGCTGCGAGGGAGCTAACTGAACTGAGGGTGGCTGCGAGGGAGCTAACTGAACTGAGGGTGGCTGCGAGGGAGCTAACTGAACTGAGGGTGGCTGCGAGGGAGCTAACTGAACTGAGGGTGGCTGCGAGGGAGCTAACTGAACTGAGGGTGGCTGCGAGGGAGCTAACTGAACTGAGGGTGGCTGCGAGGGAGCTAACTGAACTGAGGGTGGCTGCGAGGGAGCTAACTGAACTGAGGGTGGCTGCGAGGGAGCTAACTGAACTGAGGGTGGCTGCGAGGGAGCTGACTGAACTGTGAGGGGCTCAGAGCGCCGGCGGCGAGAGTGCCGCTTCTTTCTATCCGTGGAAGCGGGCGGGGTGAGCGGTGGAAGTCCCTGGCAACTCCGGGGACCCCCGAGAGCGAGGCGCGTTCCCCGAAAGACTTGCTCACAGTCGGGGGTCAGCCACGGCTCCCACCGGAGCTTCTCCTCCAGCTCCGTGAGAACCACCTGCTCCCGTTCAGCGATGTCCCGGGCAATGATTTGTGGGGACATCTCCTCAGAGCCGAAAATCACTGCTGACACGGAGTCGGAGGCGGCTTCGGCCAGCGGTTCCGGCCCAGGCGACTGCTCTGACGACACCCCGGACTCGGGCTGCGCTGACGTGCGGCGGCGACGAAGGCGCCGCTTCCTCCTAGCAGCGGCTGTTGACACAACATTGATAGCTGTGACGGCTGGCTCCTCATCCTCCGACCACATCCGTGCCAGAAAGGAGGCTGGAGAAGCGAAGTCCGAACGAAACGGCGAGGGTGAGCGGCTCGTGTACGAAGGCATGGATGGTAGCGACCCCAGGTTGCGTCCGAGTCTCAGTGAGCCAACTTTAATCACCCCGGAGCCGCAAGATGGTGGAGGCGGTGATGGGGAAGTTGCGTGACAGCGGAACGGTGGTGACGCGGCCCGTGCGCTGGGCGCCTGCTCCTGAGGACGGGGTTGGAGGATGGTGCGGAGGTAATCAGAAATCAGGGGGGGTAGCGCCTCCCACAGCCAGGGGAACACGGTTACGCTCACCCGCAATGGGTGAAGCAACTCCTCCGTATCCTCCTCCCCGGAACGCTGCATCCACTGACAGCATAGCGCTTCCACTGTCTGAACGACCTCCCTTCTCTGTGTCGCTGGGTCCATACTGGTCGCGTCGTACTGTCAAGGTCTGCGGAGGCAGACCGTGCGGAACGGTGTGTGGTGGACCCAGGTGCGAACACAAACGAGGATGCAGGAGTGGATTCCAACAAAAACGAGCCTTTTATTATGGCTGAAAAACTCATAGAAAAGAACAACAAAGTAACTGAGGGAAAACCTGAACATAGACTGGGAAACTATGACTCTAATGAGATCTAGACAGCAAAATGCAAACTATGGCTGGGATACTACGACAAGGGGTAGGGGAGATAACACAGACGACGCGACACAGGCTACATGAAACACAGAGACTAAATACACATGAGGGATGATCAGGGGAAGTGGATGCACACGGGGAACACAGGTGACACTGATAATCATAACAAGACACGGCAGGAGTGAACGTAACACTGATGGGAGATGGGCAAAGTAAAGCAGGACGTACACAAAGGTTCAAACAGGAGGAGAGAGAGCACGGGGAGAACGCAGACATAACGGGCTGGGGAAAACATAGAATAAAGCACAAAGGGAGACGAGGGCTCATAAATACATAGAGGGCACACAGGGGGGAAGAGCCATGAAGGGAAAACACTTAGGGAACAACACAACAGGGCAACTCAGAAAACATGGCCTAAATAAGGAACAAAATACAAAAATACATGAAAACTAAGAATACTGGGCCCACATGGCCCAGGACCATGACAGAAGTGGTCTTGCAGTGATTTCCATACCTGTTTGTAATGCAGCCTCCTGAGTGCGCGGAAATCCCGGACATCCAATGCTGATTTTTGATCTAGTTTCTTGCATACAGAGATTTCTCCAAACTTATTCTTATTCTGGTAAACTGGTATTCAAAGTCTTTGCAAATTTACATTGAGGATTCTTAATCTGAAATTGTTCCACAATCTGCAAACAGTTTGCAGAGCTCTACCTCTCCTACATGCTCCTTTTAGTACCCTTTCGTCTTACTGACCTGTTGCTCATCAACCTAATTAGTTGACATCAAATTAAACACAGCCAATATTTTTGGAAGATTAAATTGTCAAACTTGAAACATTTGGTATAATTTCTATATTCTAGTGTGAATAAAATCTGGGTTTTTGAGATTTGCAAATCATTGCATTCTGTTTGTATTTACATTTTCTATAGCATCCAAACTTTTTTTGGAATTGGGATTGAGACAGCTTTTCAGTCAGGAAGAAGTGCAGAAAGGTGAAGCCACCCAGGAAAAGTAAATCAAGCTGCAGCGGGCTGTCAGCTTGTGTAAACGAATAAAACACAATCGCCTTTCTGTAAAAGTTGCTGTGCGCCACTGTGGCCACTCCTTTGGTTGTATAAAGGTCTACAGGAAAGAAATATGACATAAAAAAGACAGAAACAGTGGTGTGGAGTTGAATTTCACATTGACACAACTTGCCTCGTTGCACTGACTGACCACCATAGTTAATGGCTGTTTGGCACTTGAAAAAAAAAAAGTTTCTTCAGCTCATTGGTGGAGTTTTCCTGAAACATGGATGAGAGACAAATACGAAACAGTGCCTCCTCTGCTCTATGTCCCACCTGTTTGAGTGGCAGCTGGGTGAGCCAAGTGTTCTCCAGGATCTCCTTTCGCTGGGAGGGTGGAGCATCACGAACCTTAATGAACAGGTCATGGGCGTGGAGGCCGCAGTGCTGACAGATGCCGCGCTCTGCCTCCAACACCTGAGACCGCATGTAAGTCTGGCTGGAGCGCAACTGGAACTCCTCCTGACACCTGTGGGTCAAAGCACATAGAAACATCTGCACTACAGAAAGAAACTTGTGATTAAATTCTTTCTATTTTAAAAATCATTCACATAGAAAGTTTTTCTCATGTTGGTTAAAAAACAGAAGCTGGCTTTTGAAAACCATTTAATCGAATTAAGACTGCCAGGAAAAGGTGCAGCATCTCCAGAAAAACTAAACCGAAATAGGTTTGCTTTAGATTTTCCATAAAAAACTTTTATTTTACATTGGTAATGGTATCAAGTTTGGTAAAGACCAAATTTGACTGATTCCCCCCCAAAAAATTTACAGGAAAAGATTTGGAAAAAGACCATTATAGATGCAAGAGTTGAAGTCTAATCTATTTTAGTCTTGAGCAAACAGTATTCTTTCTACAAAGAAAGTAAACAACAGGGTGAAGTCAACATTGTACTGCTGTGTTTCTGAGTTTGTTTTGCACACAAACTCTTAAAGCTCTGAATATAATTGAATTTTTTGGTGCCAGATGGGTGGGCTTCTGCGCAGAGGACAATGAGTACAGGGAAGTTTGGGGGGAAAAAACCTCTCAAACTGTGTGAAAGTTGATTTAATATGTTTTTGTTTGGCTGACATCTAATCAAAGACACTGCTGTTGCAGTAGACCTCGCACATCAGGTGCACTGAGATCTATATTATCTACAAATCTGCTCCAGAACTTTTTGAGCAATTCTCAAGTTATTACAAGTTGGAAATGTCCAGTTTTGCCCGTAGCTTTTCCTCTAACTGTATGTAGTTAGTGTTGCAATACCTGTGGCTGCAGAATCGAGTGTCCCACGCTCCACCTGTGGTAGAGCAGGGCTGCTGGCAGGAGAGACACAGAGGGACACCCTGACTGTCCACAGCCTGCAGGTAGCTGGACTCTGTTGATGACTGTGCATCTGATGTCCTACAGGACTGATTGTCCTGCCTGCTGTGAGAGAGACAGAGAAAGGGGAAACATAGTCGGGAGTGAAGAAGTGGTAGATGGTAACTTCAGACCAAAAAGACATCATTCTCAAATTCTCAACAGACGGTTGTATGTTTGTAAGTCAGATGTGGTACTGAAGGACTTCAATGTCCAAACACCAGATTTGCTAACATGTTGCTCCAGCACAAACTGAGCTTTGGTGTAAAAGGAGTGCAATGACACGACTGTGAGTAAAAAGTGAGAACTCAAAGGTTTATGTGACTGTTGCATATGAACGTCACAGAGTTCTTTTTTCAAAGCGCAAACTATAGGGAGAATAATATTTAAATCATGTGCACAAACTGATTTGCAACTTGCACTTTGCTGATAATTGAGCTAATATTTAACGCAGATAAAAAGCATGTCTCAATTTCTGAACTTGATATGGCTGCAGAGGATACGTAGACGTAAAGACGTAAAACCGTATAGATGACCCAGCCAGCTGAATTCTAAATTTGCTCAGTGAACTCAAAGATGACCTGGATCCTCCAACCTAAGGGAGTCACGCAATACCAGCAGCAACAAAACTTCTTACACTCATTTACATTAATGAACTGAAAAACTTCCCTTAATAAAGGAAAAAAAACTTTCTTTAATGCAGTTTTATTACACTAGAATTTCAGGACCATGGACAGCGCACGAGGTTTTCGCCTGATCTCGTGAGATCTAACACATGACTGTTTTTAGCTGCACATACTTTGACTCTCCATGAGTTACATATCGCAGATATGTTATCTATATGGAAGTTGTCTTAATACAAGAACGCTACAGAACACAAGGCTAAAATACTGCTGTGCAGTTTACAGTCCTAGATCAGAGCCTGTCTGAATGACTCGAGCCTGTTTCCATTCAAACGACTGTCTGCCAGATTATCACCATAGGCCTACATTTAACATACACGCGTATCCCCTGTATTTATATGGTTTTCTGATTTGTTGTGTGCCTGTCCTGTTAGTAAATTACCTGCAGCTGGATATCATCTCTTAGTTTGCGAGTTTGCAAAGCTAACCACACCTACCAGCACTATGCCCTGTATTTTTAAAGAGCGGAGCATTTTATCTATATCACAACAGTCATCTCAAGGAGCTTTATATTTCATGGTGAGCTCAGCAGAGAGAGAGCCCCTATGATTTCAAACGATGATGATGATGAGAAAGCACTTGGCGACAGCGGGGAAGACGAGTTTTCATCTTAATTTTTCAGGTGACCTCAGGCGAAAGTAGAAAACACGGCGAAGAGGAGCACAATAAAAGGCCAGGCATCCCAAATCTCAACAAAAACAATACAAATGAATTTGTTATAAAAATAGTTCCCATTGATGTTCTTTTCAACAACGACGTTAAAAAGATTCACAACAGCTTCTTTCATTAAACACCGTGTTTAATGTGTAGCCACTGACCTTGAATCTGAACATGCAGTAGTGTGCAAAAGTCTTAAGACACCTCCTCTCACTTGTTTATAGTTTGCGTCATATTTTAAAGCGCCCTTGAGCAATAGTTCCCCACATTTGTTTCTTTGGATGCTTCATCACTGATTATCGGTCCTTGTGCGTGAACATTTTCACAGGAATACTTTTTTGCCCACTTTTTGTAAGTATAAAAAAAACACCTAATGGCATGAACCACTGCTAACTTAGCAAAGAAGCGATTTTAAATTGTAGCTTTAGGCACTTTTTCACTAGCAGCCTGTCACAAAAACACATCATTTGTTCTCATTTCTTTAGATGATTCTACTAAAAATACTAACGATAACACAGTCTGACGTGCATAAAATTGTATTTTTTGCACCACCAAGCAGACTCCCAAAGAGCTATTAGCTGAAAACTTGGCATATCTCGGCTTGGTGTGTCCTTAAAAAAATATGGATCCAAGACAAGGAGGGGACATGAGAAGAAATGTCACACCTTTCTCTAGTAGGCAAGCAGTATCGAAAAGCCATTTGTGTGTAAAAAACAGAAAAAAAACTAACTAATCGACTAAGACCTGAGAGATGCATGTGGCCCTTCAGTTCTACTGCTCACTGAAGCCTTATCAGAAGTGATTTCAGTGGTACAGTGGCTGTCAAGAAGACATTATTAACGAAGGGAAACAGGGAGAAAAATCTGTAGCAACAAGTCTGATGTTGTGATTAATCCAAATTTGAATTTTTTGGTTTACCTGCTCTCCAAAAAAGACTTCAGGAATGTCCTTCAAGAAGCCAAGAGAACTATTCCTGATGGCTAATTAAAGAAATGACAAGAAAGCTGCCAATGAGAGTTCAGGCTGTGTTGAAGCATAAAGGTGGTCATACCATGTATTCACTTTCAAGCTCATTAGAACTGTACAAACTCTGTTTTTGCCTTATATTCAGGATTTTCGTGTATTTTTGCACATTTTTATAACTCGCTGCACCCATGTATAAAGAAATGAGGGATCAGTCAAGACATTACCCTGTAAACCTGATCTAAATTAAACAAAGCTCACTTTCTTCTACAAACTGCAAATACATTTCAGTGTAAATATCCATGCAACAGAAATAAATCAGTTTTTTTCCTGTATATTTAGTATATTACAATGCTCTATCTGCAAAACATTTCTAGTATGTGTATCTGCGTGCATGTCCGTCTGGCAGAAGACAGCAAATCTGGGCATTTGCCATGTAGTCCCAGCAGGGTGCTAGAGCCACGTTGGAGGGGACAGATGGACTAAATTCTCTTTCCCCATGGTTTACAATTCAGAGAGACAGCAAGAGGAACAAAGGCTACGTTCACACTGCAGGTCTTAATGCTCAATTCCGATTTTTTGATCAAATCCGAATTTTTTGTCTGCTCGTTCACACTACAAATAAAATGCGACAGCAAACGAGCTCTAGTGTGAACGCTCAAAGCGGCCCGCATGTGCAAAAGAAGATGTCACACAACGCGCTCTGTTTAGACACAGAGCAAACAATATTGTTTGACTGATGGCCCTTAATATAAAGACTTCGGACTTCACGTTTCCCAATTTTTGCTTTAAGTTATTTTGTTATTTACATAATAATGTAGATAACCTAATAATTATCCTTATTGCTGTTTTAGAGAGGAGCGGTGCTTCAAAGGATAGTTGCAGATTTCTGTCAGAATCTGCAGATTATGCAGTACAAATAAAATGTTCACGTTTCTCCAACGTTGTCTTCCCAGCAGTTTCACCGGGTGGCCAGGAAGCGTTCGCGATGTCTTATCGGGCGCTTCTCCGGTGCTGATAATTGGCGTCTGTCTTGTGTCAGTGACGTAAAAGACGGATTTAATGCGACTTGACCGTTCACACAGCAGTCGCTTTCTGAAACATCGGATATGTATCGGATTCAGGACCACATACGAAAGTGACCCAGATCGGATTTGAAAATATCGGATTTGTGCCGTTCACACTGTCATACCATGATCGGATATGGGTCGCATAGGGTCAAAAAAATCGGATTTGATGCGCTTTTGCCTGCAGTGTGAACGTAGCCAAAGAGCCAGAGTGACAGAGCACTACAGAAGGAAATTTAATCATTGAAATAGAGAAGAGAACCTTCTAAAAAGGGAACCTTGCTGTTTCAAAGTTGAGAATATACCAAAAACTGGAAGTATCATGGGACAAATGGTGTGCCAGCAAAGTCTAGTCGATGAAAGAGAGACACAAATAGACTTTTTACTTGTGTGTCCAAACTGAGAATAGTGAAAACATCCAGAAAAGCCAGAAATATGTCTTTTAGAAACTGTAAAACATCAATGCATTTGCCAAAAAATGCATGTGAATCAAAAATGTAGGTTTATAGATGTAGAATGTTTACCACCTTGGCTCATCTCTGGTGCTCTATACCGAAAGAAACCAAAGGCACCAACGAGATCTGACACTGGTACGTCCAGCTGTTAATCGAGATTCTTATTTTCCACATTTTAGCATGTTGCTTTCATGTGGATAGCAATATAAAGACTGTTTCCCTTCAAAATGTACACTAGTGACGTATGCTGCATGGCAGGATTTCCTTTTTAGCCCACGCCCAGGCATAGGTGGCACACTTTAAGATTAACTGATACCTTCAATACCAGACATGCGCTTGTTTTAAACGGATGTATGTTATCAGAAATGTCTGTTTCTTTAGTTCACAGTCAGTTGTGCTTATCAGAGCAGAGTGCCATTGTATCTGTGTTTATAAACTGGACAACATTTACTTGGAAAACATTGCCAATATTTTAGAGAATGATTGCAGTCAGTCAGAGTCAGACTGCTACTGTTTGGAGACAGGTTGCCTCCCATCAGATGACTTGTGCAGATGCCTTACAATCTAAGAGCTTGCTGTCCTTTTTTTTACTCTAGTATAACTTATAGCCACAGTTCAAATGTCAAGTGATATCAGCCAGCAGGAAGTATTAGCAGGAACTGAACTGAATTTGTTGTTTTGAAGGAGCAGTTCAATATTATGTACAAGTTTTACTTGAATGCTTAAATAGATAACAGTGATGGATGTCAATCTTCCTACTTTATGAAAACATGGATTCTCCTCATCCCTCCAACCACACGCCACAGTTAGTTGGACGGATGGATGCCATTTCTATTCTAGCTACTAGCATATTAGCACATTTTTTAAGTCAGCTTTTATAAATGGCCATTTAATGTTGTTACCATGCTGCCTTTTACCGTGTTTATTCACACAGCAGTGCTTGCTTCTGTCAAACACTTTATACTTCCAGACACTGCTGTATACCTCATGCAGTAAAACGCTATCTATTGTCTAAAAGCACATATCCTGAACAGAGCCTTTAAGGCACTTTATAGATTATCACAGACATTTTGTATGTAACACCAGTAACTGTGTATATGTGTGAGAGCTCGTCTGTGTGTTTGCTGCAGGTTTCCATAGAGATATTGCCTCCTGGGGTGAGCTGGCCGATGCATCTCACCCAGTAGATCGTATTATGGTCTATATTTACTGTACTAACACACTCAGTGGGCCTTTGTGTCTCTCCCACAAGGCACATACAGATCTCCATGGAGACAGCTGAGGGAAAGAAAATGAAAATACTCTGAATCCTGAAGAGGAAACCATGTGGTGAGACAAACCACCTTCATGTGCAGACCTTGAAGTTTCATCTTTAAATACTACAGACAAGAACGGATCTATGAATGATCAAAATACCGTTTGTGTAGTAGACAGGAGAAACACAGTGATCAGCTAGAAATACATTTGAATTTTAGTTTCATATATTAGCAGCAAACTACTTACAGACCTGAGGACAACTTGACCTTTATGTGCGCGTTTTTTCCCTTAACAAACCTCTGTGTAGCAGGTGGTGTTAGCGAAGAGGCAGACCTCCTCTTTGTGAAGAAGTTCTCCTTTGTGACCAGTCGGACGCTGCCTCCCTCCTCCTGGGCTTTGCTCAGAGACGCCTCGGCCACGTCGTCACGACCGAGGTACCTGTGAAACGGGATAAAATGTTGCTGTGAGGTAATGGTGAATTTGTGGATGTTACATAACCAAAGCACCGGGGAGCAGTTGCAAGCAGATGAATTCATAAACTCTCTCTGGACAGCAATACAAGCAGGTATGATAGGACGCTTGAGGTTGCTCAAGCACACAAGTAATCTTAGTCATCTTTTTTTGGACTGCGGTAATCCTGGGACTCTACCACATCAATGTAACACACACATCACACCCACATAACTAGCAAAATTCTACAAATGGCCTCAGTGCAGAGCCAGATGCACTTTGATTTTTGTTTTTCTTTCTTGGCACCAAACTGTGCTTAAATGCTCAGATCCTTCCTTCCTTCCACTGCTGATTTCCTATTCTGAATGTGTGCTTATATTCTGTTTGTCTTCTTCTCCTGCTGAATCCTATTACTATTGCAGCAGCAGCAATCTAATTTCCCCACAGGAATCGTCAATCATCTAATCTAATCCATCTGCCCCGCTACTGCTTTTTATGGCCGTTGTAATACAGATGCTATGTGTGCAAGTTGAAAATTGCACTAAACTCTACATTCCAATCTATGCAGGATTAAAATGACCCTGGGATGTCAGAGTTGACACAAATACATGTGGAGAGTTGGGGAAAGAAAATCAGTGATATGTTCCTCTTGGTAGGAAAAGATTCCAGAGGCCTTGAGAGAAAAGTGACCAATCGGCAAATGCCGACTGGTCACTTTTCAGGTTTTAACAGAGGGATGGTACAACGCTGTAATGGTCTCCGCAGAGAGCAATTACCCTACCTTTTTACTCCAAGGGGAAGTCAGAGGTCAGCCTTAGCCAATAAGCAGATCGCAGCCATGCTGCTGTCAGTACTTGATGGAACTAGTACTTTACTTTACCAACCATCCACACACACAAGGAACAAACTGCTATTTTGCTTTACCAATAACATCCTGTACATACCGGGTAAATGCCTCTAGTGCCCACTCAAATACAGTCAACGTCCAACTAGAAATATTAAGCATATACATTTTTAGAATGAGTTAATTTGGTCTCATTTGCTAAACTCTGTGTAGTTGTGGCTATTTTGGAAATTATCCATCATGTAATATGTGTTGGAGACCCATGGAAGAATTTAATGTCATCAGTGTTGCAGGTGATTGGCAGTAAGCTCCTACGTCGTTCATCCACCCTCTTCTTTTTATCTAAAGTCAGGCAGGATAAGATAAACAGAGTATTCCAAGTGTTCCTAGTCTTATTTTACGTTTCTTATAGGGAATACTGAGGCACTGGGTTTGCCCCACAGTTCGTCGTGCTGTGAAAACCTTCAAAGGGAGGTATCTTGAAGGCATTTTAATCAGACGCCCAAACCACCTTAGCCGACTACTTTGAACATAGAGGAGCAACGGCTCTGAGCTCCTCACCCTGTACCTACGGCTGAGATCAGCCACCCTACAGAGGAAGCTCATTTTGCCTGTTTGTATACATGATCGTGTTCTTTTCGCCACTACCCAGAGCTCATGACTATAAGTCAGGGTTAGCTTCAGCATTGTGACTCAACTGTTTGGTTTTTGTTGATTTGGTGATTCCTATTTGCACATCTTCTCACCAGCAGTTATCCCTCTGCTTTTTTCTTCTCTTACCAGATAACCAACAAAGAGCTTGAACTTTATAGACTCTGCAGAAAGGATAAAGTCCAGGCTGTGCTTTCAACTATTTTGTAAAAGTCAATGAAGACAGCCCTTTAAGAAAATACAGTAGTTAAGTTAAAAAAAACAAGTCCAAAGCATCCTTTACCCCTAACACAGAAAAGCTTTCTGCTATATCAAGCAGAGAAAATAGGTTAGACTTAGTAAATGGCTCCAAGTACAGATAATGAGCTCGAGGGTTCAAAGAAGTGCGCAGAGCAAGAATTCACGTTTTTTTTAAAAAAGGGGAAAAAAGAGATGAGGTTTCAAAAAAACAGACAGAAAGACAGCAGGCAGCTAATGGATGGTGTAGCCATTTCACAGACAATCAACTCGAGTGATGAAGCTGTTTCACTAATCGTCGAGCAGATCAATAATTAATGTTTCATCTTCAAGCGTTTGTTCTGACAGTTGTGTCAATTGTTGAACTCAGTTTGATGTAACTTCACTGCTGGCACAAGAAGTAGCCTTGTACACCGATGAAACACAATCAATAACTGGAACGTCTCCTGGAACTATAAGATATGGAAAAAATACATTTATCACTGTTTAACTAATAACAAAACATTTACTACAAGGTAAAAACAACAACAACAACAACAAAAATGGGTAAAACACACGTCTCAACTTCTTGAATTGTTAAAAACTTCTGCCGATGCCTGTTTTCATCCAATATATTTGGATATATTTAGCTCTGTGTAGGATTTGTTCTAGTTCTTTCATAAGAAAAAAAATCATTTGAATTGGTTATTGAATTCTACTTGATGGATTTCTATCCTGATTGCACGTTTTTTTCTGATTACTAATGAGACACCAGCCTCCCAGAAACACCGTGCCGGGAGGTGTTGCCACTGTTAAATTCAACTTTTAGTGTCTCTACTCGGCCCTGCAGGCTATGAAACGACATTTTTATGCAATTCCACCACCTCCATATGGACAGAATACTTTCTTAGGGAGGGAGATGGAAAGAAGGCAGAAGGGGGGAAAAAATATAAAGGAAAGATGGATGACAGGAGGCAGAAAGTGGAGGAGGGAGAGACATCAAAGAGGAGAAGTTTCTCTGGAAGCTGAGAGGAGATGAGGAAGAAGGTAAGTCTCCATCAAACACAAGAGCTTCCTTTGCTTCAAACAGTCCCAGCACAGAGGCTGGATGAAACGAGATACCTTACACTAAACTGGAGTCCAACTGCGCTTCTGGGAGAGAGTGGAGGTGTGTGTGTGTGTGTGTGTGTGTGTGTGTTTGCATGTTTTTATGCAGTTAGGTGCCTGGAGAGTAATTCTGTACACTAAGGTGACTGCTGCTACTTGCTGAATGAATCACATTTTCTGTTATGATCCAAACCTCTTCTACCAGTATCAGGGGGCAGCTGGGTTCACTGATGTTGTTTTCAAAATGTTTGTCAGACTGGCTCACATCTGTGAAAACCTAGGATGATTTGGACTGAATGTTCAATGGGGTCTATTAAAAAGTAGTTTAGTCGGCGTATTACTAAATATGTTTAAAGGTGCCGTGCGGAGGTTTTGGTTTGTAGCGGCAGTAATAAATGTGAGTCCCCCTCGCTCTTTATATTGTGCGTAAACAACTGACAGCAGTACAAATCGGTTTATGCAAAGCAATGTGCCTGCAAAGGTTAGCAAACATGGATGGAAATCATCTAAAAAATAAAATGTAAAAAATATGTCTTTGCTAATGTTTTATGAGAACATAAATACACTCGACACATTTAGAAATTCAACAATTTGTATGAATTTCCAGAGGGTGCCGGGCATGATGAACATAAACATGAATGCATTGGTTTTTAGACTTCTGGTTGTATGGAAAGGTTTAAGGACCCTCAGCTCATTTGCTCTGCGACCTCTGTAAACACTTTCCTGATTACTTCACAGTTTTAATTGCTAGCTTTGGGACATATTTAAATATTTATTTTGTAAATTACAGTCCTTACTAAAAGTCATAAAGGATGATAAACTAAGAACCACCAACCAGCGCTGCCGCTCACTCGTCATATCCAGTCTTAAACATCAGTTTGATAACAAATGAAATACTCAGCTTTATGTTTATCAATGGGACGTCACTACCCAACGTGTGGCAGCACAGTGGCATTATTCATCTTTTATACATAGTCCTATGTAGTCTTCTACCTGGGCAGGCTCAGAATTACATCTCTGCTTTTTGCAGATGATCTGGCCTCTCACTTAGAGATAGGTGAGGAGTTCTGCCATTCGGGAGGGGCTCAGGGTAGAGATGCTGCTCCTCCACATCAAAAGGAGCCAGCTGAGGTAGTTTGGGCATCTGACGGTGTTCCGGGCATGTCCCACAGGGAGGAGGCCCTGATTGGGAGACCCAGGATAATATTATAGAGATTATATCTGGCCTGGGAATGCCTTGGTGTTCCCCCAAACAAGCCAGAGGAGGTGGCAGGGGGGAGAGAGGTCTGGGCTTCGCTGTTTAGGCTGTTGCCCCTGTGACTTGGCCCCAGATAAGTGAAAGAAAATTGATGGATGGACATTTGTGTCAGTTTCAGGATAGTTAGATCATCAGCTATGTAGCCTTTATCCTTTCTTGCCGCATACCACATGATGATAGCACATGCTTCTACAACCATAAAGCTAAAGGAAATGAATGGAAACTCATACTTTGCTCAAATCACATCTTTCTATACTAGACTCACTATGTTGAGTACATACTGCTGTAGTTAGCATGACACACTGAAATACTGTACATGTCATTATTGGTAAATGACTCATTTTCAGAGAACCCTATCCTGTCAAAATGTATGTATTAGACAAGTGCTTGGTGTACACAGCGTACTAAAGAAAATAAAACAACTGAGACTCACCGTTAGCTTAGATTAATAATGGGACTAGCCTGGCTCCGTCTAACAAAAAGATGACAACCAGCAGCTCTAACACCCATTAATCACAGTACTTTATCTTGTTTATTCAGTCTGTGCAAAAATCAACTATATAAACAACAACTCAAAGGGATTTTCTTTGTAGCCAGGACTAGTAACTTCCTATCTAACTGCTCAGCAGCTGGTGGCTCATAATAATAACATCATCCAACTTTCAGGAGGCAAGCAAATCAGTGAATTTCCCCAGACTATTCCTTTAATATTGCAGGTACAGGCAGTTAGAAAGCTACAGTAAATTTAAACGTGCAGCACATATTTGGTGGAGGTTGCATCAGGAATGACAAAACGCAGCGTGATTTGAACTTGATTATCTGGACACGGTTTTCTGCCGGTAGACATTTGATGCGCAGCTGCAGGGGCGCTGTTACAGTCAGGGAGTCAGCGGGTAGCTGACAGCGGACACGCGGAGGTGCAGACAGCCGCCTGGCTCGGCACAGAGGACAGACCCTGCTCAGCTGTGTGAAATCAAACTAACGAGCTGCTGCACCGGTGTGGCCCAGCTGAAGCCGCTTTGATTGATTGCTGTTCTCTGCCGGCCTCGGTCAGACAGAGCTGACAGTAACGGCATTTTCGGTGGCAAAGATTCTCAGAGACACGTGAAGCTGCTAATTCCCATGTCAAATGTGTGTTTGAACATGAACGTGACATCAAGTATGCCATCTTTAACTCAACAAAAAAATCAGTGTGTTGGACAACTCCAAATGTTCACTGCAAAGACGAGTACTGTCAAAACAATGCTGCAAAAGAATGCAAATCTGAAAAGTCTACTTGGTATAAGCAGCACCACTCAGCCTGTGAAAATGTCTTCTGTGGCTCTGGATGAGATTTGCCAAAATTGAGGAAATAGTCCTACCTTTACTGAGTTTCAGCTTGAGACTTTAAATTTAAAACAGCAAGTCTGTATTACATACTGGGGGAGTTTGAGTTTATCACGGAGGAAGATTCTCGAGGAAAGTGCATCATCCAGTGTTTGCGTCAAATCTTTATAAAAAAGCACTTTTGCAGTGAGTCATTGTTGGGAAAAGAAAAAAGGAAGAAAACAAATCAAAAGTTCAAATTCTAACAAGTCCATCAACTATATGCAAATGCTGTACTGAATTTGCTCGAGTACAGCTTTAATGTACGCTGCCAAGACAACACAACAAAAGTACTTTCCACATCTTAGCCAAATACAAATGCACTGAGTTTCCATCTTAGATGCTGAACATGATTTCAGTGTTGTATATACTATTATAAATATAGCGTTTCATACTAACGCACGAGCAGTTTTACTTTTCAAGTCTTCATCGAGCGATCAAAGCGAAGGCTGGAAAAGCGATTTCTTCAATTTAGTAACAATTACGCACTTTTTGCAGCTAGTTTTGAGAGAAATTCTGGACGTTCTTCCCACAAAACGGTTTTAGTTCGTCAACATTTCCGGGACGTCTTGATTGAACAGTCCTCTTCAGGTCACGTCTGAGCATCTCATTTGAGTCAAGGTCAATATTTTCATTTGGCCGTTTGATAAAAATGAATTTTCTTATTTTGTTGTTGAGTTATTTAAGTGTGCTCTTCCATCACCAAATTTGTATTCTCGCTTCATGTCGTGCTGCCCTGACATTCGCCTGTAAATCGAATCCAATTTAAAAATTCATTTGTCCTCTCAGTGATTGTAAGGCGTCCTGTAGTGTTGTAGAACATCCAAGTGGTCTTGTGCAAATTTAAAATGTGCAGTTTTTAGTGATCAGTGGTTTCCTTTATGTTGTCCGAGCATTAAGACCCATCTGGATGAAGATTTATCAAGTTGTAGAGACGGAGCTTGATTCAGGATTGCATGTTGTAGCTACAGTCCTGGTTTTCTTCCTGTAGAGCAAGGGATGTCAAACTTCAGTCCTCGAGAGCTACTGTCCTGCAGCTTTTAGATGCATCCCTACTCCAACACAGCTGAATCAAATGCTTGGATTACCTTTTCAGCTTACCATCAAGTTTGGCAAAGGCCTGATAACAAGCCATTCATTTGATTCAGGTGTGTCAGAACAAGGATGCATCTAAAAGCTGCAGGTCAGCAGCTCTTATGGACTGGAGTTGGAGACCCCTGTTGTAGAGAGTTGGTACATTCAGGTTTTTCAACCTTCTTCTGAGCTCCAGCCAAGGAATCGCAGACAATGTCAGCAACCAGACTTTGCATGTTTTTATTTAAAAAGCTGGGCACCTCTGCAGGTCCAATCTCATCTGGTTAACCGGAACACTGGACTCCAAGTAGCTCTTTTAGTCATTATCATAGAGCTCCACTTAGTTTTTCCAACGTTCACTGTGAGTGATTCTGTTAAACATCTTTCAAGTCCCACTGAAATACTCCTACGCTGTAATTTTGAACTACCAAGTCTTTTGTGTTGCGCTGCTCAGCGTTTGACTGGGAGCTTGTATATAATAATACATTTCAGATGACAAAAACTGGTCTGCACAACACCGAATAAAACATTTAACTTTAACAGCCTCTACATTTGATGCTGGCTTTAACAATTATGTGTTTGTATGCACACAAAAATGAAAAAATAACATTATTATTTCTCTGCATTAAAGTGGTAATTACAGGCACCAATCAACTTTTTTTATTTCCAACGTTTTGGTATTTTAACAATGAAACCTCCTCAGTGCGCATAACTGGATTAAAATCTCCTTAAATCTTCTAAAATTGCTGCAAATCACCATGAATGGTTTATAACAAAAGTATCCAGTGTTGGAAACCCAGGAAAAGTGTATTAAGTTTGAAGTAGTTGAAAACTGAGTGTCTCAGAGCAGAGAAGGTGAGCTGTGATCGCCCCGCTGAGCCATAGCTGGAGCTTGATTGGTTCTGATTAGTGAATAAATCAAACAGGTATCAAATCAAGCCGGGCCAATTGCCTCCTACTCACACCTTGATTAGGTTCATGCACCCAAACGCTTTCCCCAGTTGAGAAACACTCTCCCTCACTTACAAAACGCACACACACACGTCTGCCCTGTAATTGGCAAACTCTCCCTGCCTTAGTCCACGCCAGCTGTAATTAGTGTGCCAGCAACAATGCTTGTTTGTCAAAAAACACACATGTACGCATACACAGAGCTCATCCCATTTTCTCTTATGTCTCAGCAGACACCCTTTGATACACCCCCACACACACACACACATGGGCACGAAAACACACACAGACGCACACACGCATTATTCAGCCTTCCATGACGCCTGGGGCAGTTAGTATTTACAAATCCGCTTGTTTCTCTGTGAAATCTCTCACATTACTTCTTGGATTCTGTCATAATGTTGGGAACTACTAAATCTCACTATTTCCACCGATTCAAAGCAGCGTTACAGGATATCTTACTGACTGGATCATTGTGGGAGATGCATTTTTGCTTACAGTATACAGGTTTGCTGAACTGCTTATAGGGGAGGTGTGGCACAACCAATCATTAGTGCACACGTGCGGTTTATAGTGATGATTAGGAAGAATTCAAACCTGAAAACATCATTTAGGAGAAAAATGGGTCTTTGATGTCAAACAGTGGTGAAAAATGGCAAACTTCTTGTTTCCTGCTGGAAACTGCTGGCAGATGTAGCTAGTTTGCTAAATAAGCTGATATGTGAGAAGAAATTAATTAAATACAGCAATAAATGATCATAAGATCCATTTAGTTCATATTACAATCTGTATGTTTAATTCTACACTTAGGCTACGTTCACACTGCAGGCGAAAGCGCATCAAATCCGATTTTTTTGACCCTATGCGACCCATATCCGATCATGCTATGACAGTGTGAACGGCACAAATCCAATATTTTCAAATCCGATCTGGGTCACTTTCGTATGTGGTACTGAATGCGATACATATCCGATGTTTCAGAAAGCGACTGCTGTGTGAACGGTC
The DNA here is from genome assembly GCF_057382275.1 of Copadichromis virginalis. Lineage (NCBI taxonomy): Eukaryota > Metazoa > Chordata > Actinopteri > Cichliformes > Cichlidae > Copadichromis > Copadichromis virginalis. The sequence continues at coordinate 39,040,771 of NC_140639.1, read as the reverse complement.
AAGTCGCATTAAATCCGTCTTTTATGTCACTGCCACAAGACAGACGCCAATTATCAGCGCCGGAGAAGCGCTGGAGAAGACATCGCGAACGCTTCCTGACCATCCGGTGAAACAGCTGGGAAGACAACGTTGGAGAAAAGTTAACATTTTATTTGTACTGCATAACCTGCAGATTCTGACAGAAATCGGCAACTATCCTTTGAAGCACCGCTCCTCTAAAACAGCAATAAAGATAATTATTAGGTTATCTACATTATTATGTAAATAACAAAATAACTTAAAGCAAAAATTGGGAAACGTGAAGTCCGAAGTCTTTATATTAAGGGCCATCAGTCAAACAATATTGTTTGCTCTGGGTCTAAACAGAGCGCGTTGTATGTGACGTCTTCTTTTGCGCATGCGGGCCGCTTTGAGCCTTCACACTAGAGCGCGTTTGCTGTCGCATTTTATTTGTAGTGTGAACGAGCAGACAAAAAAAATCGGATTTGATCAAAAAATCGGAATTGAGCATTAAGACCTGCAGTGTGAACGTAGCCTTAATCTGTTAATACAGGAAACCCATCCACATGTGGGAAAGCTTATTGCACAGAATGAGGATGGTAAGTGAAGACATGTTTGGCTAATGCATTAGCAAAATATTGATTCTAAATATTGTTTTTAGATGAAAGTTTTCACTAAATGTGGTACAAACTTGAAACGTTTAGGTAAAAGATGTATTCAGATAGCTGGACCTTCATCAGTAATGCGTGTGCATGGTCTACCGGAGGTCTGAATTTAGATATTGAATTGACCTTCCTGCAGTCCAGATCTTTCACTAGCTGAAAACATTTGACGATCCAGGACTGTAGAGCTGCTAGAACCATATATTAGATAAGAACGGGACAATTTTCCTCTCCCTAAACTCCAGCAGCTGTGCTCCTTAGGTCCAAGATATTATTACAGACTGCTATTCAAAGTAGTGGGGATGCTACACAGTAGTAAACATGACTCAAGACAACTTTTATAGAATGTGCTGTTGCCATCAAATTCAAAATGAGCTCATATTTCTCTTGAAATTGTACACCTTCTCACGTTAAATATTTAACATTTTCTGTTGTGAATAAAATTTGGGCTCATGGGATTTGCAAAGAATTGCATTTTGTTTTTACTTATAGAGCCTCCCCGTGTTTTTATAGAACTGTGTTTGCATCTTTTTGGAACGTAGCCTAAAACCACACAAATCATGACCCGCAGACTGTATATTAGAAAAAAAAAAACCACCTAAAAAACCCGATGTAGCCAACATGAAGCAGGACGTGATGACTGAGAAACTGAGGGACACTCTTTAGGCGAAGACTTCCAGCTTTATCTTCTGCTTTGCCTCAAAAAAGGAACATAATTTTAAAGAACACCTTGTAAAAACCCAAAACTAATGAGTGAGAGCATGCACTCACTAGGCAAATGTTTACTGACAGACTTGAATACAACAGTTTTTACAATCAGAGGAGTCACATCCTGTGGGCCACTAGAAATAATCTGGGTTTAAGGTATTTCCAAACTGGCTTCACAAACTACATCCATATAACATTAGCGGTTAAAGCAGAAAAACAAACTTGTTTTTTGGGCGGTTTGGAAAAGGTTAAAACTCAATACAAACCACTTAACGTTCATTTCAGTGACTGAAAATTCACTGATTAGAAGAGAGGTTTGGTGAAAGTCAAAGCACGTCTCCTTCAAGGAAAAAATCTGACCTCTTGGTGCTCGAGTGAGGGCGCTGGGCGGCAGACAGCTGCTGCAAGCCCAGGGTAGGGCTGTGGAAGAGAAGACCGCTGCGTCGAAGCAGTTTCTGCTTCATGGCTGGCAGGCCGCTCCACTCCATAACAAAGCTCAGCACCTGCGGGGCGACACGACACCTCACTTCATATTCAATTTCAAGCCGCAACTGCAGCCGCCGGAGTCTTCATTTTCAACACAAATTGATAGTTTGGACAGTGAAACCTCTTTAAAAGCAAAACATTTTTTTAGCTTTTCAATTTTGAAAATGCACTTCAGTCAAAAACAAACAATTCAAAGGAGACAGTTTTCCAGATAGCTGAACAAAACCCATTAAACCAAAAGAGGGCTGAATATTCTTCCAGCGAAGGCAGGATTAGAAGGAAATCTACCAACAATATAACAAATAGCTCACCAGACACCGAGCCTTAATGGACAATTTACCTACGTATATTACACTTGAAAGGGTTTTTTTCCCTGTCTTTGCTATGGATGATATTTACCGTCACAAAAAAGACTTGGGTCAAGATAAAAGTCTTTATATGTTATATGCAGACAGGTTTCAAGCTATCACAGCATGAAAGCTGTCTTTGTTGATCTTTGCGCAGGTATATTTTGAAGGAATTAGTACGTACTACTCATTAAATGTTTAATGTTAAATGAAAGTATTCAACAGAAACAAATGTTTGACGTCTGGATGTAAAGATGAACTCGTTAAAATAACGTTAATAAGTATATATTTTAAAATATTTATTATATAACATATGTACAACATGTATCATGACAGCTATCTATATATAATACATGTGATATTTATATAACACACTAATATCCCCCATTCTCTGCGGCCTGCTGGAGCAGGGGGGCTAGGAGGAGGAGTTGGCCGTCCGACTGCGGTCTGGAGTGTGGGGCCTCCCTGCTGCTGCGGAGTCGGGGCGGTCTGCCTCTCCCCACCGCAGGGAAAAGGGTAACACCACCTGGGTCTGGGTGCAGTTCCCCCCTCCAGGGGCAAGGGTACCTAGACCTGTTTCGTAGAGTACGCTTGGGGAGTGTGATCGTGTGTACAGCGTCTCTTTATGTCTGTCTCCACGTTGGTTGAGTGTGGAGTAAGTGCATATGAGAGCATGAGGGTGGGAATGGATGTTTGTATCTGTGTGTGCCTGTATTTCTGTGTCTATATGTCAGGTTGGGTGTCAGACGCCACCTCTCTGGGGACATCTCAGGCCCTCCAAGGTTTGGAGGCCTATCTCCCCCTACCACCACTTCCCCTGCCAGTGGCAGACGCCCTCAGACATCGGTGCGTTGGTGGTTCTTTGTGTCCGGGGATGGGCGTCCAGGTACACACCGGCTCACTCCTTGGCGGCCGCTTATCGGGACCTGGAGCCTGGGGCTCGCTCGGGCCACTTCGGAGGTGGGGTGCCCCCGGCCTCTCGGCCTGGGGCTCGGTCACTCAGGCACGGCTGGCTGCCGGCGGAGCTCACGGGCGCGTCACTGCAACTCCCCCTGGCTTCTGCTCCGCGGCTGCTGAGTGAGCCCTCATCTGGGACTCTCCTCAGCTCTTTCTGGGACAGTGGCGCGGCTGCCCCTCTGTTGGTCTTCCTTGGTCTCTTGTGTTCTGGGGGCCTCTGGATGTCTGGAGTTTTGATCTCCTCCATACCTGCTTCATGCCCTGGAGGACGGGGCTGTGGCCCCCCCACACCCTCTAGCAGATCATTACATGAAGGAACCTTTTAAAAAAACAAGCGCGTCCATGCTCACAGGTGTACACACGGGTGATCACACCCACAAACTACACCCTTTTTGGCTCCTACCTCAAAGCACACTGTGTTCTGTTGATCTTATGTGCTGCACAATAATGTTTAATATTTAGTATTTACTGTCATATTCCCATATATCATTGTGATGTTGTTTATTCTATTACTCTTGTTCTCTTCTGCTTGCTTTCTTTTTTCTTTCTCAGCAGGTCACCCAGGTCATTGATATATGCATTTTTTTTTCTGCCCGTTCTGTTGGTTTTTGTTTTTTGCCCTTCTCCCCCGTCCCTCTTCTCAGCTGTTTCTCTTTCCCTCTTTCTTTCCCCCAGTCAAGTCTGTCCCGTATTCAGTAAGCGAAAATAAAATAAACAATAAAAGGTGAATCAAATGGACCATTACGGCAAGGCTGGGATGGTCAGTTTGGTAAAGTAAATCCGTTGGGCATCTTTCTTTGCCTTTAGACAACAATTCTGATGGCAAAAGAGCCAAACGGGACAGGCAAAAAAAAAAAAAAAAAAAAAAAAAAGAGGACTGATTGCAATTTTCTTGGATTGATTCTGATAGCCCATACAGATTTTTGCTGATTCCAGTTTCCAGAACTAGAATTGACAGCATATACAAACCAAAAAATAACTTTTTCTTCAATATTAAATTCTATTTTTATAATAAAATGAATTGTCACACTTTATATGTCCACGTTTAGCTGTGTAAGGGGGGTTTAACTGCCTGATTAGGTCTGTCTAATGTGTATGCTAATGCAAATGTCTAACAACATTAGCATTAGCATTTGCAACGTAAGCGTTTGCCTCTGAGTGTGCGCACAACTATCTGATAACAGCAATGAGCTATGTGACATTAACCGGCCGGTCCCTTGTCAAGTATGCTGGAAACTGCTGGCTTGTCAATTAGAGCATGTATTTAATTCAATTTTATTTTTATTTGGCCAAATCTCAAGAAGAGTTGCCTCAAAGTGCTTTATATTGTAAAAAGACCCAACAACAATACAAAGAAAACAGAGAAAACCCCAACAATCAACAAACATCCTGTGAGCTAGCACTTTGGTGACAGTGGGAAGGAAAACCCCCTTTTAAAAGGAAGAAACTACGGATTCAAGGTCACCTGATCCAATCCTAAATATAGGCTTTAAAAAAAGGACATTTTTAAGCCTAATCTTAAAAGTAGAGATAGTGTCTGTCTCTCGAATCCAAACTGGAAGCTGGTTCCACAGAAGAGGCGCCTGAAAGCTCAAGCATCTGCCTCCCATTCTACTTTGAAATACTCGAGGAACCACAGGTAAGCCAGCAGTCTGAGAGCACAGCGCTCTAATGGGGTGATGCAGTGCTATAATGTCATTAAGATCAAATGGGGCCAGATTATTCAAGACCTCGTATGTGAGGAGCATAAAAGCATCTCTGCTTTTATCAGGAACAGACAGTACCAGAGTCAGCGAGGGGCCGCCATCTACTGCGACTTATTTTGCACATATTTTCACAAAACCAGAACAACGGCATTTAAAACCACAAATGATACTAAATTATTATCGCCCATAACATCCTTGAGACTGAAGGCAAGTAGTACTCTGTCATTAGGAACTCAAATCACAGCATCAAGCCGAACGTCATGTGCCGGTAGAGCACCGAAACCCTCCTCTACAGCGAGACAGTCTTCCTCCTGACAGGAGGAAAGTAGAGATGAAGACTGTGGGTAAGCTTAGTGAAAATCTGAAATAGTAATTGTGCTGCCAGGCCATCAGAGGTTAGATGAGAGCCAAAAAGTTGAATCAGATGTCAAAAGTTGAAACTAAGGAGGAGAGTGGGATGCTCCTTCCAGCTTGCAGATTGGCCGAAGGTCAGACAGGTTAATAGGTGAGACGTGTGGGTGGAAACAGAGGGTGCTTTGATTTTCACTGTGTATCTGGACAAAGATGTATGATAATGATACTTTTATCCTTTAAGTTTTACTTTTTTCTTGGTGGTAAATGATACTCCAAAGGCTAAAAACAAAACAAAATCATTGGTCCCAGTGGTTTTTGTCTTTTTAGGAAACCTTCATATTGGTGTTTATACAAATGAGGAATTAATATGTAAAATTCTATCTAAACTGTATCATGGTTACAGCCAGGTTACTGGGACATTTGTAACACCTGTTTATTACTTTAACAGAACACATATCTAAATGTCACAGACCAGTCTGACATACACAATGTGCTCTGTCCTCCTCGAGTTTCTTACTTCACTAAAACAGAAAATAGGAAAAAAAACTTATAGGTTCAAAAAATAGAACAAACATCAAAAGTTTATGTGCTTCTAGTTGCCAAAGATAAACACAAACCTCTCCACAATGAGACTTTTTCGTCTCTCACTTTGCACTACAATTTCACTCGTGTGTCACATTATAATGTTTATAAAATGCAAGTGCAGGGGCTCAAGTGGGCTGGAACTATCCGGAGCAGCGTCCTGGCGACCTTCATTATATCCAATAGGCAGACTTCCTTCGAATAAGTTAATCTTTTATGCACTGGAGCCTGGTTTCGCCTCCAGAGACATCAGGGATATACAGTGGCTTGCAAAAGTATTCGGCCCCCTTGAACTTTCCCACATTTTGTCACATTACAGCCACAAACATGAATCAATGTTATTGGAATTCCACGTGAAAGACCAACACAAAGTGGTGTACACGTGAGAAGTGGAACGAAAATCATACATGATTCCAAACATTTTTTTACAAATAAATAAATAAGTGGGGTGTGCGTAATTATTCAGCCCCCTGAGTCAATACTTTTTAGAACCACCTTTTGCTGGGGGGCTCAGAGTAGAGCCACTGCTCCTCCATGTCAAAAGGAGCCAGTTGAGGTGGTTCAGGCATGTGACAAGGATGCCTCCTGGGCGAGATGTTCCAGGCATGTCCCACTGGGAGAAGACCGCGGGATAGACCCAGGACATGCTGGAGAGATTATATCTCTTGGCTGGCCTGGGAACGCCTTGGTGTTTCCCCGGACAAGCTGTAGGAGGTGGCTGGGGAGAGGGAGGACTTGGCTTGTCTCCTTAGGCTGCTGCCCCCGCGACCCGGCCCCGGATAAGCGGAAGAAGATTGATGGATGGATGAATCAATTAACAGAAGTAGTTCACATCCTGAAGCATCTAAACAGGCCCAGACCATCACACTACCACCACCATGTTTGACCCTTGCTTTGATGTTCTTTATATGAATTTTTTGTCTCGTCAGTCCACAGATTATTTTCCCAAAAGTCTCGGGATCATCAAGATGTGTTTTGGTAACAGTGAGGTGGGCCATTTTAATCGTTTTGATCTTTTTGTTTTTCACCTTCGAACTCTTCCATGGATGCCATTTTTACCAGTCTCTTTCTTATTGTTGTTCCTTACTTTATTTTGAAGCAAACATTCTCCTTTTCCAGTTTGTTTTGGACTTTTAACAGTTTCACAACCACTTTGCAATTAGTTTAAGTGAGTGTGCAACTGTGGTAAACTGCTAGTGACCAAAGAAATAGCTAGAAAATTCTGGATGCAGCACCACATCCAGACTTATTATTATTATTGTGACTTATTACACCAATCAACTGCAAGCAATTTCCTGCGACCTCTTGCCAAACAGTTTGATAATACACGTTTTCCAGGCGACCATTTACCAGTCTCTAGGCCTGACTGACTGAAGTTGTAACTACAGAGCTCAAAGTGTGAGAACACCATCTGTTAAAACCTTCTGTTTGGCAGGGCCAGCTAATCACAAAAATGTTAATTTAAAGGGGTCTGGTAGCTATTTTGGCTTATTTCAGACAAACAATGACCTGAGCCTCGGCACCAAAGCCAACTACACTACAGGTGCAACTTCTCGCTTAATGTAAATAAGGACCGAGTAGCTTTAGTAAGAATATAAAAGCAAAGACGTTAAAACGGTTTTTGTTGAAAACTATTTGGGTTGTGTTCTCTTCACTAAACTGTATTTTAACCTCAATTAATGATTATCTTCACAGAAACATTATCCAGTTTTCATAAAATACAGATTATTCTAATACATATTCTGTAATTACTGACCATTCATCTCAAAGATGGTTTGATTCATTTGCCAGTGTTGTTGTTCTGGCTGTAGGAGTGTTTACACACCACTGCTTCCCCATCCAAGACGTTTCACATCCCGCATTAAACCGCTTGCTAAGTATTGATTGTGATGGACAATTGGAGTGTAACGGGGCATAAATGATGGGTTGGAGGATGGCTGCAACTCACGCCTCGGTTTAACAAAGCAACATAAACAACGTGACAGGCGGGGCTTCTGTCAGTAGCTGGTACCGACACGGCAGATTGCAGGATTTAATATTAGCTGGTTGGTGCTTTGGGTCGTTTGAGGCGATGATCTGTCTCCTTTAACAACCCTCATAAAACTGCACACTTTCTTTTGCCCGTCTCCTCGGCAGCCCAAACCCCCAAGCCACCCCCCCTCTTTTGTCCTATCTCCATCGTCCGCCACCTCCACTTCCTCGTCCTCCTCCCTCTCCTGCTCTCCTTCGTCAGGCCCTGCAGTAGTGAAACGTGGGCGTCCATACTCCACCTATCTGTCAGGGGCCCAATGGTGCGCTGCTGCTCTTCCTGCTCATGATCAGAGGTGTCATTAGTTTCACATGCCAGTGACACACACACATCCATTAGGTTTAATAACCTCCGTACTGCCTCATGTCTCATCTTCACTGGGTCACTGGAATTGAAGCGATAGCTCCACTGGTGAGATATGAAACTAAATTATCTTAGTCTAAAATTAAGGTCATCCTTAACGCAGCCTATGGGCACACTAAGTGAAAAACTTTTAGCTCTACACTCTAGCATATGCAGACTTTTCCATCATCTTAAATTCTTCTCATGGCTACATTTTTTTGTCTTTGCAATAAATCACAAGAAGCAAACAGTGGCACATCTTATAACCTAGAAGTCAACTTTAGTGTAATTTGCCTCTAAAGTGTTTTAACAGTAACGACAAATTAAGTAGGTACATCTCCCTGGTGTGAATGCCCCAGTCCACGTACACACCCACACACATTCATGAATATCAAAGCGCACGCAAGAGACGCGCACATATCCAGACTCAGGCCGGCGGGAAGGGCAGACCTGTATTCGATTTTCCCTGCGCCGGCTGAAGGCCTCGGGCAGGTCATCCCAGTTGGTTAGCTTGATGTCCAATGGGATGAAACTCAAGTTCAGCGAAGCTCCGTCCTGAAAGATGAGGAGACAGAGACGAAGGAGACAGCCTGAAGCAAAGTTACCACCATCAAGTAAAGTATTGTAAAGTTGTAACTAATATTATTTCTAAACATCTTTAGCCTGACTTATAGTTTGTTACTCCACATTTGCCCTTCATCATCTAATATGAAGTCTTTGGAGGCAGCCATGCAATCTGTAGCTTTTGAAACATTTTAATTCCAGTTCAGTATAAAGTGCCAATTCAACACAGTCATCTCAAAGAGCTTCATATTTACACGGTAAATATTGAGGAAGAACAACAACCTCTGACAGAACCTGGCTCATGGAGGGGCAGCCTTCTGCATGACTGGCTGACTCCCTATACCTGTGTACCTGGATTTTCTCTAACCCCAGTTAGACGAGCCGTTAGTAAAGGGTAAGGATGGATGGAAAGAGACCTCAAACCAAACCAAAACAAACACAAGAAACCTCAATAATTTAAAATGGCCAGCAGAGGGCAACTCTTCTGGTTGCTGTAAGGTGTCCAGCAGTATAGAGGGGAAAATGGCCTTAGGTTCCACTGACCTGTGATCAGTGAACACTTTTCTGACAAGCTTATGTGCTCAGATGCTACTTTCAAGTCATACTGAATAGAACAGGAAGCTTATTTTGAAAATGCTAGATATAGCGTGAAATGGAGGCAGATGATTTGCTGTGGCAACCCCTAAAGAAGAAGAGGAGTACTGATCAGGCTGACAGCTCATTGGCTAACAGCTTATCAGTCTCAGGTTGTTAGCTAATGAGCCTGCTTTGTCCCTCGGTCACATCTAGTTTCAAAACACTAAGATCGCTACGACACAAAGGGGACTTCACTAAACAATAAGTGCTCAATTATTGCCATCGTTTATATGCAGTTTATGATGCTGACCAAGTTTCCTTGATGAAATGAGTTGCAGATCATAACGCGCAACTATATAGTTTTATTCACATACATATATATTTTATATACTATCTCTAAATTGCGTGTAAACACAGCCAAAGATACAAAATAATTCTGCTGAATTAGAAACTGTGCGCCTTCATGGTTATATGAGTTTTAAATAACTATATGACTATATTTATAAATGTACATTTTTATGTAAATTATATGCATTTATGTGTACTTATGTCAGTTCCTCACAACTGAGTCCACTAAATGAAAGCCATGAGACACAGCTGAATAAACACAGTCAGAAATACAGTAATGAGCTAAAAACATCTTAATTAAACTACGATAGACGTTACCAAGCTTCACATGTCATTAAGCCTTCCATTATAGTTTTAAACCTGCCAGGGAATCATTTGTGTATGACTGCCAACAGTAATAAGGATTACAGCTATGTTACAGATCAGCAACCATTCCCAAACACAGGCACAAGTATTGTTTTACAGCAGCCATATAAAGATTCATTCAACTAATATAAACTGATCTGAGAAACATGAATAATTGCATATATATAAAGTAATGGTAAAAACAGCTTAGCTATATGAGTAAAATTATAACAGCTTTAATACCTTGGTAAGTATTTTATATATTAAAATAGTTAAAATGAATTCACTAAACTCCCCCAAAAGCTGAGAAGAATGGGTAAATGGTAAAACCCAGAGCTCAATAAAAATGCCTCAACACTGGACCTCTAACCCTAACAAAATTACATGAATATTCATTTTTTGGCAAGATTCAATTCAATTCAATTCAACTTTATTTATGCAGCGCCAAATGACAACAACAGTCGTTTCAAGGAACTTTATATTTTAAGGTAGACCCTACAATAATACATAAAGAGTCATATGACCCCCTATGAGCAAGCACTTTGGTGACAGTGGGAAGGAAAAACTCCCTTTTAACAGGAAGAAACCTCCGGCAGAACCAGGCTCAGGGAGGGGCGGGGCCATCTGCTGCGACCGGTTGGGGTGAGAGAAGGAAGACGGGATAAAGACATGCTGTGAAAGAGAGACAGAGGTTAATAACAAGTATGATTGTTATGGATGAAGAGTACTTCATCCATGTGAGGTATCTGTTGTGTTATACCAGATAAAAAACTGAGAACCACTGAAGTAGATCATTACTTAGTCTTTGTATAAAAGGTAATGGATGCTTCATAAACATGTATAGCTATAGCCTATATTTTCCTTTGACAAATGCACTTGAAATTTGAATTTAACACTCAAATTTGAATTTTTTTTTCTCTGAGATACACATTTCCACCTGGATAGATTTCAAAGCAGAAGAATATTTAAACAATTCACAAGAAGCACAGAAACAGTAAGATCAGTTTTCTAGTTCCAACAGGGACTAAAATCTTAGGTAGAAAGTGGTTTCAAAGCAACAACTGCTCACAGATGCCTCAAAACTTTTTCTTCCTACACCTGTGAGACGAGAAGTCTAACGGGATTTATATACTGTAGAGCTGTATTAGATATTTCTTTCTTTCGTACAGATTGATATGAATATTAATTCTGGATTAATTATCTGATATTTTCGTCATTTTTTCTGGATGTCAAATTATGAATAAATCACAGCGAGATGCAATAAAACTACCTTGAGGTTGTTTTAAAGGTGTTTTAGGCACACACACAATCACAAATCCACAATTTACTTGAAAATATTATAAATGATATTAAATAATAGCTTTATTAAGGTCCCAAATTCTATGCACAGTAAAAAAAATTTCAGTTTTGCTCAGGTACAGCACCACAATGGATTCAAATGAAATAATCAAGTTGTGGCAGAAATGTAGACTTTCAGCTTCATGGAAAAATGTTCCATGATTGTTAATAGATTTACAGCCACACAGAAATATTAGCAGTAGCAGAAACTTTAGCAGTGTCCAAATCAATCTGAAGTATTTGGTGCATTCCTCCCCAGTTTTGGAACATTTTTTCCTTTGGATCTTCTACAAGATCAACTTGTAGAAGATCCAAAGCATGCCACATCATCTGTGAAACATGGCAGAAGCAGTGTGATCCACGAGCATGTTCGGCTGCCAATGGAATAGAAGTTTACTGAGGATGTGAACGCTGATAGAAGTAGCAGGAGGAATGCTGAAGAGTAAACGGCTTTACTCTGCTGAGATTTAGCCAAATGCTGAAAAACTTGTGGGACAGTGATTCATAGCACAGATGGCTGAACAGCAGCAAGACCCACAAACGAGCAACAACTGATGGCGCTGCAGTGAAAGCCTGGCAGAGCATCTTAAGGTAGAAAAATCAGCATTTGAAGATGTCCGTGGTTACTGACTGTATAAGACTGCATCCGAGTATTCGAAGAATTCTTATGTTTAAAACTGCATTAAAATCGGTGGAGTTCTTTGCTTTTTGTGGAGCACTTTACAGAACATCAAACAACAGCTAGGTTGGAAAATGAGCACTTTCAAGTCTGAAAGCTGCTGCGCCACTGCATCAAAAGCTTAGGTGGTCTGCGAATCTAACTAGGATGCGTCTCCTGGACACTTCCCAGGTAAGGTTTTGGAAATGTCCAACCAGCAGGAGCTCATGAGGAGGAAAAAGAGAGAGCTGGACCTGAATAATTTAAATAAAAAGGATGGATGTACTGACATACGCAGGCAAAATACCTCAAATTATGTCACTGTCCAAATACTTATGGATCTGCAAAGAAGAAAAAAATCTGTAGTTTTGGCTAAGATACCCTCACTCCCACTCACAAGGCACAGAGAGAGAGACCCATAAAAACTATCAGAGGGTCTGTGAAGCAATAAATAGTGCTCGAACACGCAGTGACACCACTACACTGCGCACAGGCCCTTCATGCTTGGACGTTTCTGAGTGGCTCCTCGTGTTTTCCCTTCCAAGCAGTTGGTGAGACGTGGGATTCTGCCGCTGACTCACTGGTGTAACCGAAGCAAACAGAGATACAACCGTTCGCCGAGCGTGCATTGGAGCGAATCACGAGGCAGCGCCGTTGTTTCACTCGCCCGATGAGGAGAAATGTCAGGACAATACTGTGGTTATATAACTTCAAGCTAAGGAGGAGGGATACATCGCAAAGAACCTTGCCGACGCTATCAAATAAATGTTAACTATGTGTCAGAGAAGGTGGGCGTCTCTGTGTGAACTTTCTTTTTTCTCATTAGCTACAACAGAATAATTTCTTGTAATGCCGTGCATTTCTCTTTTAGATAGCAGACATTAATGAGAGCCATAGTCAAATGCTTGTCCTGCACTGTATCCTCCCAGTTCTTACAATCAGTTCTCTTCTCTCCGGGTGCTGGACACCTGGGCTGAGAATACTGCAATGTCTATGCTTAATGAAGTTTAGAGGAGAGGAAACAGTGTATCGATTTAGCTTAAAGCACCGCTTTTCATGTGGAGACTCTCATGCAAGGATGACGTAAAAGGCTTGTGGATTACAACGCTCTGTTATCAGGAGACATGGGAAGTAAGTAAAGTTAAATGAGATCAGTGTCCTCTCCTCTCAGAAGAGCCACAGAGCTGTTTGGATCAAGACAAGCGGCCTGTAAAAGTGGCCTGTAATTACATAAACTAACTCCAGACAGCAAGGAGGATGAAAAACTAATACTAGTGAGTTTTTGAAGGGTTCAGGAGAGTAGCTGTCCACTGGCCATGCCTGCTTATCATAATGCTACTCCAAACACAGCGGTGACCTCATTTAAAAGGTTTAAGTTAAATGTTTCCAATGAAAGTGCACAGTGAGGGTCAATAAGTGAGGTACAGGTACCAGGTCCCATCGTATGCCCAACTACAGGTAATTCATATGTTGCTGTATCGTTTGAATTATTTGATATCAGAAAGTTTTGATCCCAAGCTTAATCTCCAGACTGAAAACTTCATTTTTAGTCATCTGCTCTGAAGCATTAGGACTCAGCGAGCGTGAGGGCTGTAATTAATGCTGACATTTTAAACTTAGCTTGAAAGTTTGCAGCCCATGAACAGCGCTAATAAAAAGCTTTACAGGGTTCAAACTACAACTGAATAGTTCTTTAGGACTTGGGCTTATTATAAACCAAGGGACACGGCACTGAAGCCTGTTGAAGAGACAGGCTTGGATCTGAAAGCAGTATAATAACAGTATCAATACGTAAATGTTAACAAGTGGACTGCAGGGTGCTAGTTAACTTGCAAGACCCCTGTTAACTATTATAATGTTAGCAATTTGTTTACTGCGGTTTCTCAAACAATTCTGCCATGACGTATTTCAGAAGCTGAAAAAAGGCCAAAATACCTGGATGTGTTGCTCTCACCTATAAAACTCTCAGAGACTCTTAGTGAAATAGCCATGAATTAAACGCTCTTTAATCCTCACAGAGCCATAGAGCAACAGTACAACTATCTACTTCTCCTGTACAACTCCCGTGCGGAAAATAAAAAGTAACTGCAGGACCTAAACTGTCTGTAATTAGAAACCGAATATACAGTTTTGCAGCGTTCACATGCAATTAGTTTCATTGTGTGCTGTAGCTCATTCTGCACCAAAACTTTAGGGATTGTCTGCAGAGCAATCAGATTTTTAATTATCAACTTACAGAACTTGAATTTAGTTTCATTTAAATTCTGTAATCTGGCCACACTTTCTTTCTTTATTGGTTGCCATGGTAATTCCTGTGGTAACCAAGGAGCTCATTAGTGATCTTGCTTGTTTTATCCACCTTTATTCTAACATATGTTTGAAGATCCTGTTTCTCTTGTGACAGCATGCATGCATGCATTAGTAACAAAAATAATGAGCATTATGAAGAGGATAAAAAACCAGGAATAAACCCATAAGAATATACCTCACTGTAATTATAGGTAATCATACCGCAGCGGCTTGGAAGCATCTGCATAATCACTGTAAAAAATAACCACAATAAAGAACATTTACCAGGTTATTACTGCTTCATTAGCACTAACTACTGCCAATTTGAAGACTGACAAGCCACTTACCCTCAGAGTTAACTTCAATCAAACAACATCGACTGTACCAAACAAGAAAGAGGCTGATGGGCAGATTCAGGTAAAAGCCACAATCTGGTTTCAGCTCTCAGAGCCACGTCAGGCATGAAGATGATGGTCGGAGAGGACAGGCAGGAGGCAGGAGAAAGGATAAAGCCTAAAGGTTAATACCTGCCGGCAGCCGGCACATGGATTTGGAGATACAAATCAACATTAGGAAGTTTTTTTTTCCTCTTGCGCTGTACTCGCAGTGCAAAGACGCCCATGTGTTTATTTGGATTATGGTAAAATAAATATCATGGAGAGTCAGGGGAATGGTGGAGCGAGTTGTGCTGTAACAGCATGAAGCAGGATTAGAGCCCCGCTAGATGTGACTGAAAAGAGGCACACTATGCTTCCCACTAACAAGCTCATGAGGAAAGCAACTGAAAATATTGGTTTCATTCAAACATAAGATATTATTATTATTATTATTATTATTATTATATAAATAAAAGAAGTATGTTTATTTTCAGGTTGAATAAAATGATGATCAGCCAAAACATTAAAACCACTGACAGTTGCTTTTAATGGTCATCTCTTTGCAAAGCCATATGCTGCTGAGAAGCCCTTGGTCCTGGTGGTATTTACAATACTTGGACATACTTTAACATGTACCACCCACCTAAACAATGCTGCAGAAGAAGCACATCCCCCTATGACAATGCACCCTGTCACACCGCAAAGAATGCTCAGGAACGCCCCAGGCATTAACCCGGCTCCTAAACTCAAAATTCCACATGATGTCCTCAAACAAAGACAGTCCACTGCACCCCACTTTATATTCCACAGAAACCAAATGATCCACATCCAGCATGCCTCCAGCACTATTTATTTAAGTGTATGTATAATTTGTACTCCTGATTATAGGACATCTGAAATATATTTAAACCTATGCATCCAATTCTTAAAGTCAATAAAGATGTTTGCTGTCCAATCATTCTACCACTAAAAAGGACTGCTCAAAGAAATCACGAAAGCCCAAAATGACCATGAAATTCATACTAATGAGGAGTGGATGTAAATTTCTGACCACAGTTTTACATACGTATACACACACATACCAAATACAGGGGTTAGCTTTCATGAGTGACTAAATCTGACAGACAGATTAATGCCCATTACTTGAAATAATTAATGTTTTAGCCAAGCATTGCTACCAGTGATAGCATGGAGAAACCTGCTCAGTAATATAAAAATAATGTGAGGCAATCGTGGTGCAGACTATTTCATGCCAATCAGACGGTGTAATCTGTGACTTTTTTCAGTTTCAAGTAAAGAAATGGGAAAGAAAATTGATACTTTGTTACTATTTTACATGGTAACAAAGTATCTCAGGATTGATTCTGTTATGTGAAGACAAAGAAAAAACATCCCTTGAATTAGGAGACTTTTTATGCTTTTTTAATGCAAGATCACTTGAGCAATAAGCTCCTTTGAAGCAAACTATAAACAAATGTGGGGTGGCTCAAGACATTGGTTTATTGTGGATATTAGCAGTGTTAGCATCAACTCTGTTCACTATCAGCTTTACAAATGTGCTAAAATAACTGACTTTGTTTTATTTATCAGCTAGGATCATGTATTGTGACCATGCATACTCATTTTTTACTTTTTTTGAAATATCGTGTCAAGAAGAACCCAAAAAACTGTTTTTTAGGTGTGGCCATTCTGAGTCCATGGGTAAATGGTCTTAGCTCCTCTGACCTGTGCCTTAAGTTCATGACTTCAGTTTCTAGTTTCAAGTCTTATTAATCAAAACGTGTAGTTTATAAAATGAAACTCTTCTTTAGTGTCCAGATGGATGATAAAGATGTTTTGGCTTCATAACAGGCTGCTAGTATACGAGAGTACAGTATCTCTCTGTTTACAGTCACTCCTGATGTTTGGTTCCAAAAAGCTAAGATGACGACAGTGAAAACGGGAAACAGAAAACCTTTAGGCGACGTCATTGTAGGTACGTTCATCACTTATACACAGTCTCTGGTGTTCGCTCATCAGGCTCACGTTGCACTGGCTTCTAAAAATATGGTCGCATCCAGTTTCAATAAAACCAAGATGATGATAACCAAAATGCCAACGTTGAGGCTTTACAGTCCAATAACCAAGGGTCTATCATTAACACACAGCTTATGGTTAATTGACTCATTTTTCTCTTCAAAGTCTTTGTTCTGCACTTCTCTGCTGTCACTAAAACTCCACATGCACATCCAAAAGCCTGATGAACGTATAGGTACTGAAGTCTTTCCAGATATTCTAAGAATAAAACAGTCATCGATGTGTGCAGGTCCTGACAAATGTGGATTGCTATACTGCTCCATTATTCAGTGGTCTGTCACATGTAACAACAGCGCAAGAAAAGTCTGAGAAATCACAACATGCCAAAGTAATTGTAGTCCAACATATGGCGTTTCTGAACTATCCTCAGGTTCTTCACCACACTTATCAGCTCTTCCTGGTCTTGACAGGAGTCAAAGAACCCACCCACCAAAGAGTAGGGCCAGTGAACCCTTGAATAAAACAACTGTTTGCTGTGTAGTAAATGGATATAAAATTACTAATACTCTCAATATTTCTCATTCAAGCCTCTGTGACAAATCTTCCTCTGATTGTGCCTCGAGTAGCCCCTGTGTGAATACTTTGCCTTGTCCAGGATTATCCCAATGTGACAGCTTTCCAGCCAGAATTCCTCCACTTTATCATTTAAACGACAGCGGGAGACATTTATCTCCTCAGCTTATCGTCTCAGCCACGCGTACATGACACTTGTCTATTGCTGTCAGGTTAAGATTCCACTGGTGATTCAGTTCAGCGTCTTGCTCTTCTTTATGTAAAACCCTCTTGTCTCTTATCTGAGTTAGTGGGGAAGGAACTTGATCCCTCATGAATGAAGCAAAAGGGCGTTAAGTATCACAACGTGATCAATACAAAGGTCTGTTGGCAAGTGGCACTCGAGGGGAGTGCCAAGAATGCACAGGAGTGTAATCAGAGCCATACTGCAGTTAAACTTGCTTGTATTAGTCTGCTGGTGGAAGGACGCGCCACAAGCTTCAATGGTGGAAGGCGCTAAAAGAACATTTGGCTTGAATACTGAACAAAACACCTGAACTCTTCAAATAAAAGTGCCTCATGGGTTACTATTAGGCCATTTATATTAGTGCTGATTCTCCTGAACGATAGCCGTCGCCACTCAGACAGAACCTCTGCATCAGCACTGAAGAAGCAGTCAAAACCAGATGGGAAGAAATAAGAAAGTGTCATCTCTTCAAACTGTTGAAACCTCTCCCTCCAAAGTGTGGCTTGCACCAGCAGATATGATGTCGCTTTTGGCGTTCGGTGCTGTTAGTTAAAGCAAGATCAATGAGTCTAACGGCCCGTTATCGCAGTTCATTTCAAATATAACGTGTTACCGGTGACTGTTATTTTGGCTGCTGCACGTGTATTTGTAAAAGTTTCCCTCTGTCAATCATAGAAACATGATTTACTCAGATTTCTAGCAGGCAGGTTCCAGCAAAATATGTTTATAGTGCTGTGAAAAAGTATATAAAGTACTTCCTCCCTGATTTCAATTCAATTCAATTTTATTTATATAGCGCCAAATCACAACAAAAGTCGCCTCAAGGCGATTTCTTAGATTTTTGCATAATTGTTTCACTAAAAATTAAAATTCGAGAAAAATTATCCGAGTAAATGCAAAATGTAGTTTTTAAATGATGAAAAAGCTATCCAAACCTATGTGCCACCTAAACCTCATAAATGGCTGTGCCAGGACAAAAGTCCAGATAAATTAGGATTTTATCAGGATCAAAGCTGTGAGTGCAGTGCCAAAAATCCGGCAGTGTCCTCTAGCGCTTCCTGGACACCTACTATGTGAGGTTTATCAGGCATAAAATCTTCAGTGTCCTACAGAAGAGCTGGAGGGGGTAGCTGGAGAGAAAGAGGTCTGGGCATATCTGATTAGACTGCTGCTCCTGTGACCCAGATAAGTGGCAGAAATTGGATAGATGGAAGCTATCATGACATTGAACTGACTCAGTGATAACAGTAACATTTAAAACCCACATTACTGGTCATACTAAGGCCTCCAGTCACACAGACCAGTCAGAGACTACATAGAAAAATGATTGGTCGGCGAAGATGCTGTCATTAAATGAAATTGTTGAAAGAAGGTGTTACATCGAAAACCTCCTTGTGGTTGTTTTGGTTGCTATCAGATTGCCGCAATTGCCTGTATTTTGTATGGAAGACTCCAACTTCAACTTGTCTCCACACTTGCCAACTACTCGCTAAGACACGCGCTAACACTGTGAAGAATTTGATGCAAACCAGAAGCAGAGAATATGTTTCAAAATGTTTAACTTGAATCTTGAAGAGCAGTCTCTGCACCCTTATTCAAGTTTCACAACTACTTAACGAGTTTTTGCAGACAAATCTGTGTCTTCCATGCAAACTATAAGCGATTGCAGCAACCTGCTAGCAACTACGCAAACCCAAAGAGGTTTCTGGTGATGTTTGTTTTCCAAAACTTCCAACCAGCTGGGGAATATAGATTTTTCCCTAGCGACCAGTGGTTGCCAGGGTTTTACTGACCAGTCTCTACACCTGCATGACTGAGCCATAAGTAATACTAGTACTAATACGAATGCAAACTTTTTGTTGGCCCAGCCAAAAAAACCCAGATGCCATATACAGGGTTATTTTGGTATGTCAAGTTCAATATTTAAAACTGTTCGGCTGCCTCCTTCAGTTTTTACTTTAGGAATAACCTTTTGTGCACCAAATATATTAAATAAAATCCTTAGACGACCGCTTTACTGGCTGCTGACAAATACAGGAGAAGTGTAGATAAAAGAGGAAACGTTAGAAGACGGCTTGGAAACTGGTGGCACCTTATTAAATCATATTGGCAATACGCTGGTAAATCCTAAACCTTTAATTTGTATTGAACGGAGGGATATGAATGGATTTAAAAAGCTTTTCTTTCACCTTTTACTCCACAGCAAAGGAGCCTGGTCCACAGAGGTGGCGAAGGTTGCTGCTTTACTATTTTTGAGAGGCAAAAGGAAGATCAATACAAGAGTAATTGGCTGAAATAAACCCTTAACAAATCTCAGCATTATTAATAAAATATTTTTTTCTTATGTCTTTGGAAGAAATCCATTACTGAAATTGACTTGAATGCTTCAGCAGTAATGCACGCACAGCACAGAGGAGGGGAAAAGGCAGCATGTGATGGAGTTAGTGTGGAGCCAGCACGACGGCCTTTGTTACTCGTTTTGGAAAATTTGGGGAGAATCATGCTGGGATCGTTTCTCCAGCATTCCCTTTGGAGCAGAAAATAGTCAGTTTCAAATATATTTGCACCACTGGACATACTGTATGTGGTTTAGGTCTGGGTAGCACAACCAAGAGGCAGGACACAGGACGTCCAGTCACTAGTGGTGAAGCACAGATATTACTTTTTACCAGTTTTTACTAGCAGTTAGCTTGTTAAAGTGTTGTAATGCTAAGAGAAGAATTGAAAATGCAGCAAAGGTTAATAAAGGTGCATATCAAGCATCATGTAGCTTTCATTATAGCCTGTTTTTTCCTGTTTGTTAAAAGCTCGTTAAAACTGCCTTTTATGTTGTTTCTACACTAATTAACTGCACCTGTTTTATTTTTTTTTTTATTTTTTTTATTTTTATTTTTTTTGGCCTGTCCCGTTTGGCTCTTTTACCATCAGAATTGTTGTCTAAAGGCAAAGAAAGATGCCCAACGGATTTACTTTACCAAACTGACCATCCCAGCCTTGCCGTAATGGTCCATTTGATTCACCTTTTATTGTTTATTTTATTTTCACTTACTGAATACGGGACAGACTTGACTGGGGGAAAGAAGGGGAGAAAGAAAGAGGGAAAGAGAAACAGCTGAGAAGAGGGACGGGGGAGAAGGGCAAAAGACAAAAACCAACAGAACGGGCAGAGAAAAAAATGCATATATCAATCACCTGGATCACCTGCTGAGAAAGAAAAAAGAAAGCAAGCAGAAGAGAACAAGAGTAATAGAATAAACAACATCACAATGATATATGGGAATATGACAGTAAATACTAAATGTTAAACATTATTGTGCAGCACATAAGATCAACAGAACACAGTGTGCTTTGAGGTAGGAGCCAAAAAGGGTGTAGTTTGTGGGTGTGATCACCCGTGTGTACACCTGTGAGCATGGACGCGCTTGTTTTTTGTTTTTTAAAAGGTTCCTTCATGTAATAATCTGCTAGAGGGTGTGGGGGGGCCACAGCCCCGTCCTCCAGGGCGTGAAGCAGGTGTGGAGGAGATCAAAACTCCAGACATCCAGAGGCCCGCAGAACACAAGAGACCAAGGAAGACCAACAGAGGGGCAGCTGCGCCACTGTCCCGGAAAGAGCTGAGGAGAGTCCCAGATGAGGGCTCACTCAGCAGCCGCGGAGCAGAAGCCAGGGGGAGTTGCAGTGACGCGCCCGTGAGCTCCGCCGGCAGCCAGCTGCGCCTGAGTGACCGAGCCCCAGGCCGAGAGGCCGGGGGCACCCCACCTCCGAAGTGGCCCGAGCGAGCCCCAGGCTCCAGGCCCCGATAAGCGGCCGCCAAGGAGTGAGCCGGTGTGTACCTGGACGCCCATCCCTGGACACAAAGAACCACCAACGCACCGATGTCTGAGGGGGTCCGCCAACTGCACCTGTTTTAATCGCAACTACTTTTTTTCTTCTTAAACTTTGACCAGAACAGCTGGTTACACTGATAACGCTGCAGATTAAATGATTAAAAACGATTATCTGCAGCTCAAACCTGAGCAGATCTTGAACATGGAATCAGGTAAATTTCACTAGAACATGAGGATATAAAAGAAAACATTAAGTGGACATCACACCTTTATGTGTACTTTTTTGGCTTTTTAGCTATTTTTTTGTTGCAAGAATTGAAATGGAGGATATTACACCACACGTCTGACTTTCACTTAGAGTAAGAGGAGCTGCCGTCTCCTCACATTTAATGCAGCACAAGAAAAAGAAGCATTTTTTAAAAGCTTTGTCTTATAGAAATATAAGACAAAGTGTTATAAGAGTATTTATCAGCCAACAAGTACTGCGCAGGGGAGGAACGCAGCTGAAAATCATGATGTGGGTTATTAAGCTACTAACTAAACTACCCAAACTGTTGTGCACGCAAAAAACAAAATCATAACAAAAACATAACAAAAACATAACGTGGTGCTTTGCCTGTTATTTGTACTTTTGTTTGTGGCAGGAAAATATTTTTATTTTCTGCTGCAATTTAGTTAGCCAGTCACAGCCTGTCACCGTCACAACACGACAATGTGTTGTATTTGAAAATTCAAGTTGAATTCACTTATGTCCACGACAGATCCAGGGAAAATCCTGTCCCAGTATGAAAAGGCTCATGAAATAATAGAAGCTGGCAAAAAAATGTTTGAAAAAGAGTTATAATTAAACTCTTAGCTACAACTCTTCCACAGTTCACACAGAGCTGTGCAATATCACAAGTCAACTGTCAAGTAACTTGCTTTTTTAATACTTGAAACTTATGGATTTACTGCAAAACATCGAGAAATGTCTGTCAGAATACAGGTATTAATTAAGTCAGTGTTAGAATAATGTCTTATGATCTTGTTCAGAATCACCAAAACAAATGAACCAGCTGCTCACAGGCAGCTGTGGGTCAGATAGTAACTCGCTTGGGTTCTTCTTCTTTGGGGTTGTGTGTGTTAGGGTCACCATAGTGGATCATCTGCCTCCACCCTGCCCTCACATCTCCTTCAGTCACACCAACTTTCTGCATGCCCTCCTTCCCTGCATCCATGCATATCAGGCCGCTCTCTTCTTTTACCCTTCATCTTCAGTCCCTTTGTTTGGTGTCCCTATTCTCACCTTTACACTCCTTCCATTACTTTTATAGCTGCCTCCGAACATGCCTTCCTGTACTCCAGCAGCAGTTTGGACTGGCACCGTGTTGGAACACAGCACAGGTGGGAGTCATTGTTAAACTTGGCAAGATCCTGTTGTTCAGCAACAACAGTGATTGTCTTCTTCCTCTGTTTGGCCACCACTACTATGTCCAATTGGTTAGGCATCACCAGTTTGACCTTCTGACTCTGGAAGTCCCACAGGACCACCCTAGGGGGCACAGATCTTCCTGTATCCTATGCCCGCTACTTGGCTATGATGCTCCATGTACTGTGTGCCCTGCCTGCCAGCGTCTTGCACCCTTCTGTAATGTGCTGAATTATTTCCGGAGCATCTCTGCACAAACTGCACCTTGGGTCTTGCCGTAGTGTAGTATATCTTGTGCTTGGAGCTTTTTCCTGCACTGCCATGATCTGTGCATCTGTGCAGTCCAGCTTTGTCCAGCCATTTTCAATATCTGGATGAATCCTGCACTCCACCTGAGCTCTGAGAATTATCCAGATAACTGATGCCCCAACCTCCAATGAAATCCCCTTCAGTTTCTAAGAGAAGAATTTGCCCTCATATCAGAACAAGCCAAATCTCCTTCTGCTCCATCCCATGGACCTGAATTGCCATGGTGTTTCACCCAGTGAAACCACTTGACCCCTTACTGGCAGCCCTCTTGGTAGATTCCCTTTGCCATCACTGGTTCATAAGCAAACAGTTAGTACATCAACTGCTGAATTTCCACCACTGTTTTTTTTTTTTTTGCCGTTGTGCTATCACACCAATTTGTTTCTGGCCCTTAGAGAACCTAAAATAAAAGACAAGGTGTGCAGCACAGAGTGGCAGAAAACACAAAACGACTGAATCTCACTGTGAGTTAAACACTGACTTGCATTTAAGCTCAGAGTAATTCTTTGGCACAGATGGACAATATAGGCAGGTGCAACGTTTCCTGTAATGGCACAACCTTGAGAGGAACAAGAATTATTGTGAAAACACACACAAATTCTCTGGTTCCCTTATGAGCTCAGTCTATGATCAAATATGCACAATCAAACAGACAGGCGGCGGTACCTTGGAGTAAAGATATATTCGGTCTGTGTACCGGCTGGCGCAGAACTGCAGGCCTGGGTAGAAGGGATGGGCGTTGTTGGCGTCCTCGCCACCATTGCCCCCATCATCATCATTAGCATCAGCCGCAGAAGACAAACACGGCAGAGCTCCGCAGTCTGCAGGGAGAGAGGAATAGGCTGACTAATATCTCACTGAGCATATATTATTGACTCATTATTGGTTTTCACTGCTTTATTGGTACTCTGTTTGCTCCTCTGGTGATGCAATGAGTAGAAGAGACATTAAACTCCCGCAGCTTTTAAGATTTATTATACTGAGCACAATATTGGGAAGATGTGGCATTTGTAGCAGATCATTCAAATATGTATGCATATACACTAGATGCATGGAAAAACACCCATATATTGATGCTTATTGCTTTCAAACACTTGATTAAGAATCTGAAATGAAAATGTTGAAGCAATTATCTCTGACATTTTCATATAAATGGGAATCAAAGTCAACATTCTTGCTATCAGCAGTTGATATAAGAGCAAACAAACGTGGCGGTTTAAACACTCTGCTTTACTCTAAAAGTAGACCCAACAGATTATTGAAAGAACAGAGGAATTTTGCATCACTAGAAATAAGACTGCCTAGGACAAAAGATTAAGTAATAAAGTGCTTGAAATAAGTCACACCTTTTGTGTATAACTTATTAAAAGAAATGAAAATTAACTCGCTTAACAAAGTAATAGCCCACGTTTATTGTTTTGTTTTTTGTGAAACAGGTGGTGGCAGATAACAGTTGATAACAGTTTCAGAATCAGCTGTAAAAGCTATTCAAAGAGCAAATCGCAGAATTTCTTTGTCCTGCTGGTGTAAATTCTGCTTCTAAATGGGAAAACATGAAGGCATTTTAGGGTGGATATACATAATTTGTCACAGTCTAGCAGTTTTGTTGTTCTCAGTCCTTAGTTTAGTTTTTTTTAATCTGATTTTAGACTTTTTAGATTCATTTGTTTTTTGTTTCAATTCCATTTCTAGTTTTGATTCAGGTCTGGATTTGATTTTCTGTATATTTCTTTGAGTAATCTTGTAGTATTTCTAGATGTTTTGGAACACTAGTTTCTATGTAGATTCATGGGTTATAATTAATCATAAGTTTAATGCTAAGTTAACCATATTTTGTCAAATCTCTGTGGTAGATTTTTTTTATCTGCCATGTTACTTCCTGCTTTATTTTGATAGTCCTACTTCCTCTTTATCTAGTTTTCTGATTCTATTTAGCTGTGTCTTGTTTTTCCTTTTTTGTATATACAGTGCTGTCTCCCCCTTAGTCCTTGTCAGAGTGTTTATATACATCTCTCATGCATTTCCTCGTCGTTCCATGCGTCAGTATTTTTCCAGCTTTATTTCTCCTGTCGGACTTTGTTTTTCCTTTTGGACTTTCTAACAGCCAGCCTTTGACATATAAACACAATTAGTTATCACAGCGAATTAATTATTTACATGTCTAATAAACCAGGCAAAATGAATAGCATGTTACACAGTTTGTGTCTTTCCCTGCTGTTATCCTCATATACAGTCTTCCTGTTAGTGCTGTGCTGCATGGGGACGCTCCACTCACTCAGAGTTAACAGTATACATGTGCAGCTATCCCACCGACACAGAGGAGAAAAACGGTTGGCTTAATTTAGGAAGAACAATCTTAGCTATGGATTAAGACAACAACAAATCTGTAAATGAATTATGTACAAGCACTGCATCAGAACTTCTTTTTTCCCTTACAAAAAAAAACCAGACCACTGGGAAGCATAATGTTTGGTTTATTAAAAAGAAGAAGCGGGTAAAGCTTGAAAAACTCTTGGAGATGAATCTCAGGGTCAGGGCGCCGTCTCACTGCAGAGTCTTCAGGCTGAATCCTCCTGTGGTTCCTGAGCGGAGAGAGATAGCAGAGAGAAAAAGACAGTAAATGTTAGACATGCCTGTGTAAGCTTAGCCAGGTAAATGCATTAGGAGATGATTTTTTTTATTACCCTGTAATACAGTATTAGTATGCCAACACACATATTTATTTAGCCTCTATGTAATATTTTCTTAGAGCCGCTGTCATATTTTAAACTTACCTTGTGTCTTCAGTCTCATTTGGTTCCTCGACGTTCTGTTGGCAGAGCAGAAATACAATACAGGTAACTGTCAACAAGACCACGAAGCCTAAAAACAGTGTTTACAAGACGTCTCAAATAAAAGTATTTTATTTATAACTATATATCACAAAAACCGCTACTTGTTTCCACGACTGTTGTGCAGTTATCGTTTTATCAGCTGACCAGACAAACACATGCCATCATATTACAGATGCAGTACTGGCTAATATTAAATTTGGTCAACTCAGCAAAAAGCTATGGTTAAAAAATAATTTGCATTTAAAAGTAACTTGGAGCAACTAATTATGTGTTGCTAGCTTAATCTGGTGTCAATTAGCATGTCTAACATCTACATCTATAATCCACTATAATGTTTGTATTAGCAAGTTATATAGTCTTTTTTTAACATCTTACCTTTTAAAATGCTGATATAGCTCTATTGTGCAGATAGCATACGTTACTAACTTAAGAGAACTATTGCAAGTGTTTGTGATTTGCCATTGGAATAGATCTGGAATTGAATTGGACCCGGTGTAGATGACAAGATTCCAATGTCCCAGTCTACATTATCATGAAGTCTGGGTCCAGTCATGTAGACAGACTATTACTAGAGTAATGGGGTCTTGCCTAAGGGCGTGACATGGCTGATCAACCAATTAAATTTGCCTCCTGATGTGCATGACTTTTCCATCTTTAGGCTGTAGGGATAATAATGTGTTGATGTGCTATAAGTGACTTTTTGCATCATAACTGAATCACAACCATTCAAACAATGGGCACAGTTAAAAATTCAAAAACAAACAAAGATTAATAAATGAAATCTTTTTTTAAAATATGATAATCTAAAAGTTTTGAAATATTTCTTTTTTAAAAAGGACAAGAAAGTAGATTAGCCTGGTGTTTGCATGGCGTCCTAAATATCTGTAACCCATACTGACACAAAAAGGTCAAATTAAAAAAAAATGAGCATGAAACTAACTGCTAGCATGCTAGTCATCTACAAGTTACAACCTGTCCTACATGCAGCACCTGTTAGCTTGGCTGGTGAAACAGAGTTCATAAAAGAGGTTATTTAATACACGCGATTGTACCAATGAGTCCAAGTACATATAAAAAAAAAAAAGATTAGAACTGGTGAAATATAAACATTTGGAAGCCAAATCTACCGGATGTAGCTATCAACTGAAATAGCAGCAGCAAGTTTATATTTTAAAATAAAGTTAAAATTAAGCAATGTTTTTATTTAAACAAATGTACAAACGTAAAGGATAAAGTGTAAATGTCACATACCGTGTAAAAGATGGACGCAGCTACTGTGACGTCACCCATTGTTTCCAAATTCCTGTTTGAAGCTTTGAGATGAGCATTTCTGTGGTCGCCATTGTGGCTGCAAAAAACTGGGTGTGACGAGAAGGAGTGAGTTTGACTGTGGATCCACATGCTTGTTGGTTAATGACAACTCATTAGCCAATAAACGTGCAGTTTCATACCGATATGGCCCAAAACGAGTGACTGAGCCAATGAACAGAAGAGTTGTTTCCAGAAGTGAAGACAGAAATCTGTTTTCCCGTAAACCTCTATAGGCCCAAAAGCATTTTTGCAACCACAGCTATCATCATCGGGTGACTTTCAGTTTTAAAGCAATTCAACTTTCTGACCAACTAATTTTAATCACTATAGAAAACTATTCCTTCAGTATAACGCTGTTCAGCAACACAGAAAGCCAACTTCTTTGACAGAAAATGCCCAATTTATTTTTCACAAGTTCACTCTAGAATTTGCTGAACAACAGGATTGAAACGCAGCTAGAGAGCAGAAAAAAAGAGTGATAAAATCATGGTCACACAAGGAGAGAAACAGAGAAAGAAGAGAGGGAGCGGGTCATTAATGTCAGCTATGTAGCTTGCTCATCCTGCCAGCATCTAGCACGAAAAGGTCAGGTGGTGGAAATGAGACCGCCACTGTTCGACCACGCTTCATTTAGACAATGACCTATAACACTCTGATAATACTTGCCTTAAATCACTTCGCGTGGCCAGTTGTCTGCCTTGTCGGTGTGTGTGTTAGTGAGATTGCGCGTGCGTGCGTGTCCATCTGGCTTGCTAATGGGGGAAAAATACTGACACAGGCTGTCTGCGACAAGAAAGTTTCCATTGAACAAGTGCTGCCCTGCACCTGCACTGGATCTCTAGTGGGTATGGGAGAAAGACATCTCTCCAGTGTTTTGGTTGGGAAACGAAAGAGAACTCCAAGTGTGAAGACTGCTGTTGCCAAGCCACTGTCAATCCCCGTTTTTGAGAATTAAATGTATTTATCTCTCAAAATCTCTCAAAAGACGTGTATATTTAATAAAAAAGTGAATCAATCGTAGATGAAACAGACTTTTCTAGCATTTTAATGCAGTTGTTTAAAACAAACAAACAGATTTTCTACCGACTGAGTGCTGCTGGTGGCGTAATATGATTCAGATCAGTGTTTAGTTCCCTTTGCTAGCTTGTTTCTTTCTTTCTGGCTATGGTGGAAAACTCCTACTCTTCTTAGCACATTTTCACTACCAGCTGCTGATCAATAGAAAACCATGACATCATTAGTGTGAGTGTACAATGCTGACAATATGCAAACTCACTCATAGCAGAGTGATTATTGGTCACAGAGTACATTATGCCTGTGAGGTCAAACAATATATCATATTTTTCACTCTACCTAGCACACCTTCATATGGGACTGCACAGGTAAGGTATTTAAGCAGAGACACTCTGGAATAGCTGATCGGTCAAAACCAATGAACAGCTGATCAGGCTAAAATATCTGCATCTGATCACAGATGTTCACCTACTCAGAAATATAATTATACGTCTTTATGATGCAGAACACAACAACTGATTGGTCCATTTGGCAGCAATATGCTGTTTGAACATATTTATTCCAGCAAAGGTTCTGCGAGGCTTTAATTCCCTCTCTGATACTAATGCTAATGGCAGCACAGCAGCCACCAATCTGCTAGTGTAGCATTCGCTACACTATGGCTACACTACTGGGTTTATATTAGACAGATGCTTAAGTTTCTATTCTATCTCTATATCCTTAATCACGTCATAAACCGTTCTTTTAACATGCTCTTTGTATTCAAAGTATTTCAATCGCTTCTACTTTGCAGTATTTCTTTAAGCAGTTTTTATTTTCCACAGAAACTGTTTCTATTTACTGACTGTTTTACGGTCCATCGCTGCTTTGAATAATATCAGCGATGTAATTTGATGCCAAATCCCTTTGTATCGATGTGAGATCATCCAAGTAAGACATTTTCTCTCCTTGACCTATCCTGTACAAAGTCCATATCTTTCACTTTTATGTTTGCCGTCCTCATAGGTGCAATTTTCCCAGGTCTGCCACAGTATGTTCTGCTCTCAGACCAGCCTCAGCTGGAATGGGCCACTCTGAAAATACCAAGATAACCAGACGAAGGCATTTCACAGAGCTACAAACCTGGAACCAAAACATTTTTAGGACACTAGCTTTTCGCTAAATCCCATCCATCCTTTTGTCCTGCTGCATCTGTAATGAAACCTTGCATCTCTGCAGTGTGCAGCCCATATTTGTTGTAAGCAGTTTTTTTCCCCCCCTTCCCCTGTTTGCAGTGGTAGAACGCGCCAGCTGCATTAAGTGGGCCATTTATACGATGGGGGCAATTCATCTTACAAAGCCGTCTTATTAGACTGTCACTTACACAGTATGAACAGTGCCTTCAAAACACCCCAAGGGATTTATCTGTTATTTTACTGAGAGAGAGAGAAAACAACACCTAATTGGACTGAGTCATCTTATCTTCTGCAGAATTGAAACAAAAGATTAAAAAAAAAAAAAGGAAAAAAAAGAAATCCTAACTGTGCTTCTCAAGCATGAAGACGTTTGGTGCCGCTGCTACATTTGCACTAATATCCAAAAGAGACAGGTATCCATGTTTAAATGTTTGGGCCATGCAGATCGACTGAGCGACAGACAGTAAGGAGAGAGTGGGAGACGGGGAGGTGGAGGAGGAGTGATTGCCTGTCTGTGCTGTGAGGAAAGTAATCTCAGAGCAATCAAGAGGTAGGAGCGGCCGACAGCTCTGCGGTTTGCCTTCTAAAACCACAGGCAGGTTGAGGAAAATCATTAGGCGCCGCTCCTGACCCCATAGGTCACTTTTATTGGACAAACACAGTGCTTTGTAATACCCACGCTGCTGGAGACAGACTGGCAACAGCATGTAACTAAGAATCTGACTAAACAACAACAGGACAGATAAATGCCTTGAATAGTTTTTCTTTTCTAAAACAAATTACGTCATGCATACTAGCCAGTACACTCGTGCAGTTTTTGAAGGCAGTCTGATTTGTAGATTTAAGCTGTCAATATCATCTGTCTCAGCGCAGGCTGCCTCCCTCGTGTTGAAACAAGAGCCGTGTGAGAGCGGTACTATCTGCCATAGGACTACTGGAACTACCTATAACAAATCAAGTGAAGACATTAACGTAGTAACATGCGCCAGGTCACTGGGTCTAAACTCTAGGGTCAGAGTTAGGTGTAGGGCTTGGTTACCATCCGATCCCTCTTGTAGAATTGTTGCCTGTTTAAAACACCCAAATGTATTGTTTTAATAGAAAAGTTTCAAAATGTGAGACTTTATCTTCAAGACCCTGAAAATTTGTCTATGTAGTACGTGGCTAGAACAAAATCACAGGTTACAAGTGAGATGGTGGATTCAGAGGTCTATTTCATCATAGGTGGTAACCCTAACCCTGCAGGAACCGAACTTTACTTCTGAAGAAAGCCCAAACACGTGTGAGTCAGAATGACTCTTTTCTTTATTCTATGATTAAAGTGACTTAGGAGCACAACTAAAAACTACTAAAGTGGCACAGATTTACTGTAGTGTTGGGGTTGTCGGTGATGCCAGCTTTAAGGTCAGAGGGTGTGGAGCCTTAAAATCAACTAAAGAGGGTGTTTGTAAGTCATTTGGTTTTAATTGGCTAACACCAACTAGTAAGACTTGATGCATGCTCAATCATCCAGGTAAGGAAATCCTGAAGAAGCTGATTTTGTTCGTCTGGATGTAGAGTTTTCAGTGGGAGAAACATTTCGTCAATTATAATCAGTACATTTGCATAATGACAACTGATCAACACTGACCAATGAAGAAACTGACCTCACAGCCCATTGTTCCTTCAGTGGGCTGGTTTCAGTCATTGTGCAAATGTACGGTTTATAAGATTGGGGAAACCTGCAGTCAGCTGAGACTGAAGAAGTCACTTGACGAAACGTTTCTCCCACTGAAAACTCTACATCCACGTGAACAGAATCTACCTTTTCGGGACTAACTAGTACAGTACTGATCAGTCCCATTTTAACACTTCTATGATCAAGATTGGGCTTTTTTTCGTCTTTTTTTTCTTAAAACCATGAAAAAACATGGTTAAAATGGCAGACTGCGGTAACTACGGTAACTACGGTAACTGCCTGGCAAGCTAACAGGTTTATAGATGACCCTCAACTCTCAGCCTGGCCTAATGCAGTCTGAAAGGAGATAGAGTCCTGCTGTGTAAGCTATTACATTATAAAGACTAATGTTTGTACCTTTTTCAATAAATGAATTTATGAACTGCTCATACTTATATATCTATACATACATACCGTGGGTGGGCAATTAATAAGCTGAACTTAGTTCTGTTCAATATTATTTTTATCTCTTTATAAACTGCTACTGTTAAGAGTAGATGTTGTAATTAGGCAATGAAAATGTGAAGTAGGTAAAAAAAAGCAGTTTATCTTTTAAAACACATTCCCAAAAACAGAGTGAACAAAATCTCTTTTTGCTAAATTTCAAACTACTATTGCCAGTTTTCTTGTAGTTTAATTACTTTATCTGCAGTTTTTCCTTTTTTTTTCTTACTCAGTGGCAGAAATCCAGATTTTTTTGTCATGAGTGATTTAAGAGCTCGGGAATGTCCTTACAAAACTGCTCTCAGGTCCCATACTCTTTTAACGCTTTGCCCAAGAGGAGCCACGTGACAGCTGTGTGCTAGTCCGCGTTACCATGTTCAGTCTGAAGCGCCTCCAAAAGTGAAACAAACTATCTGTGATTCAGTCCTTTCAACCTGATGAAGTTAACAACATGGTAAATTTTTAGGACTGACTTACACAACACCTCCTGACTTTCGATACAATCCAAAAATACCAATTTCAGTCACTTCAATTCAGTTCAGTCACTTGAAGGTATTATTTCCAGAAGTATTCTGGAAAAATACCAAACAATCAAACACCCCACAGAGCCCCACAGGAGAGGGGCCTGATGGCTGAAGGCTCTGCCTCCCATTCTACTTTTAGAAACTCTAACAACTACAAGTAACCCTGCAGTCTGACAGCAAAGTGCTTTATTAGGACAACATATATAGCAGTACTATCAGATCTTTAAGATAAGTTTGGGCCTGCCCCTTTATGTGAGGAGAAGGATTATAAATTTGATTGTGGCTCTAACAGGGAGCCAATGAAGAGAGGCCAATATGGGACAAATATCATCTCTTTCTTGGCGCTGTTAGTACCCTCTATTTTGGATTAAATGGAGGTTTTTAGGGAATCTTTAGAACAACCTGATAATAATAAGAGTAGTTTCCAATGGCTTTGTGCAGATAAAAGAAAGTAGCTCTTCATATTTGGACATCTTGGTTAAAAATGACTCCAAGATTTCTTACAGTGTTGGTGGAGGCCAAGGTATGCCATTCAGAGGCAAGTGTCTGGTTCGACGCAGTTTCTCTGATTTTTAAGGCACCAAGTACAGCTGTAGTTTTAAAAACTATGTCATCTGGGTTCAATGATAGATATAACTAGGTATCATTTAAATACCAATAAAAATAAATCTGAAAATTGAAAAGTAGATCATAAAACCTGACAGTTTGTCCCGGGATTTCAAGCATAAAGTTACTCAGCAGTCAGCTCTCCACAAACTAAGCACGCAGCACTACCTTTGACATCAGTAAATAAATACGTATTAGTCCAGTTTAAACAAAACAAAACAACAACTCTACATTGAAAACAAAAGAAAACAAAATTGTACTGTGAAATCACAAAAAAACAAAACAGTGATCTATTCTCTGATGACGAGTTTTGGTGGCTGAAATGGGAAACTGCATAACGTATACTTATTTATGCTCGAATCCTAATTTCCCATTGACATCACGCAGGACAACCAAAGTGCCAGATGTGGCCCAGGGGCCGTACGATTCACAGGTCTGATACAGACCCACAAATAAGCAGCGACTGAAGGTGGCAGCCTTTGCGCATCCCAAGGGAAGAAACACAAACAAACACGGTGATGTCCATGACTTCTAGACTTCTGGCAGCAAATCACTTTTTATCAGTCTTAAAACAGACCTTATTTTTTTCAGCATGTTGGCTGAACCTCTAAAAATGGGAGACAATATATAAAAGTGGCTGCAATTCCTAAACAGTTAATGCAATAACTTCGTCAAACCCCTTAAATTAAAGCTGAAAGTCTACAGATCGATCAAATGTTAATGCAGAAGTGAAACCCACAAGCACTGTGGCAGGGATTTAGCTATTAGCCAATCAGAAGACAGTGTGCTTTCAGAAAGGGGGTGGCTTAAAGAGGGAGGAACTAAAATGGCTTATAAATTGCATGAGCCAGGTGTCCATCCAATTTATAAGCAACAGTTTAAGGTAAAAACGGATCCTTTTGAACTATGAATCATGCAAACCTACTCGAGAGGACTCCCTGGATAAAATATTAAAGCTGGAGTTGAATAAGAAAGGTTCAGATAAGAAAATTAAAAGTGAGAAACCCCTTTTATTCATTTATCTGTGGAATCCAAACAACTATTATTTCAAAAATTACAATCAAGTGGCAAATTTAATACTGTAAAACACTGTGTTGGAATCTAAAAAGCTCACGTGGCTTTCCACTGAGCGTTGGGCAGCTTATAGGCTTGTGTTTCTCTTGTTTCCGTGTCTGTTATAAGACAAGGTGTTCTCATCACTTAAGACAGCCCTGTATCACTCTGCCTGTATGTTTAGGCTATTGCTTAAAGCTCTACAACTCCTGCACAGTACTGCAGGTAGACATGAGCTGTCTCCAGGGGAAAAAGTGTATGACTAAGGGGACGTAGGGGGCCAAGTTGGTATCCAGCGGTGTCTCTTTAGTGCTGCCATTTCTGATCGACTGTGAAGCTTTTATCGCTCCCCTTGAGTCAGTCTAAATAGAGGTGTTTTTATTTTTAAAAAAGGCTTTTTGCTCACCTTTAGTATAAAGTACAGAAGGCACTGCATCTGCAAAGATGGGAAATTAACCACTCGACAATCTGGGCACTAATAGATGTCAAATTGTAAGTGTGTGCGTGTGTCTCAAGAACAGGAATCAGCCAGGTTGTTGCACGCTGATCTCTGGATGTTAAAGGCTAATGGGGATTGATGGCTTGTCTGTTAAAACCTGAACGCTTTACTCCTTCCCGTGTTGAGTGTTCTAGAATAATGTTTTTGAAAAAAGCCCCGAGCTCAGTGTCACCCCTTTAATATGAACATCTACATGTTTTCAGAGGCAACACCCAGGTCACGGGCTTTTCTTAGACTCTGCTAGTCTGGCATTTTTTTAAAGCTCTTCATATTGCACACAGTGTAATTAGTTCTTTGTAATTAGTGCAATTTATTGCTTTGCGTATCCCTTTGAGACACGAGTACTTGAACACAGAGGTCTTAATTTGCAATATTACACACTGTGTAATTGGGAATTTGTTTCCTCACATCCCTCTGAGATTCACAGACATGTGCACATATAACCAGAGCGGACGGGGGAACGGCAGGTTGTGTTTCAGGGACGAGCTGGAGCATCTAGGGAGCTTGTGCCTTTCATGAAATTAGACCTCGGTCAACTTTATTAAAAGAAAAAAAACAACAACACAAAAAAACAAAACAGCCAATCAGGAGCTCGTCAGTTGGTGCTGTACGCTGGTCCTCAAAGCCAGTGGAGATCAGCCAAGTTTTACTTACTGTAATATCTCCTGTAGCTTCATGGCGCAAAGTGCAGAAATAGTAATAAGAAGTAAGAATAATAATGCCTAGCCCCATATGGAATGAGCTACGGTGCCTTATTGGAGGTGATGATATTAAACAGCATTATATGGGCAGGTGACAAGAAGGCACTAGCCAATTTCCCTAGATATGAAAAGAAGAAGATTGCATGTGGGATTACCCTGTGTGCGGTCAGGGGGGAGGCAGCCACCACCGCTAGCGTCGACGTCGCCTCTCTCTCCCACTGATTGTTTGCCTTTGAGCCACCGCTTGTCCTCTTCCTCTGCTTCTCCCACTCTCTGTTTGTCTTTGGGAGGCTCAGCCTCCTTCTCCTCCATCTCCCCCTCTTTGCTCTGTTTGCCTTTGCGTGATTTCTGAGGCCGGGCTTTTCCCCAGCTGAGCTCTGGCTCACTGTCGGAGCTGGAGAGAACGACACAAGCCTGGTCCCTCTGGGTTGCAGGGGGTAGCTGAGGCCTGGGTGGCTCTGAGCCAGCAGGGAGAGACAGAAAGAGAGATGAAGATTACTCTATTGGCTGAGCCGCACAGTGTAATCAGACTTTGAAGAGTTTCATTCCCGAGCAAGATATCCATCATCTGAAGAGTGTGACAGTGTGACAAAATGACTGCTGACATGAAAGTAAAACTCAATATGGCTCATTAGTGATGTTATTTGCCATCATAAGTTCTTCACTGACAAGTTTAGCGGGTGTGATGGTGTAAATGAGTCGACATAAGCAGGGGCGCAGAAGAATGTGTATATTTTCAAGCCTTTATTGTGGACCTATTATGCTCATTTCGAGCTCCTTATTTTTATTCTTGGACTTTATCTTTGCATGATTCACATTTCAAAGTGATCCTTATTTATTGTTTACCGGGCCTCAGTGCAGCACCTCATTATATCCACTGTCTGAAACAAGCCATTTAAGCTTCTTCCTCAATACTTTTTTTTTGCACAGAAACCCAATGGTCTGACTGATAACAGCTGACAAAAGCTGAAAAATATGAACAGTAAGTGTCATGATGTTAAGCAGACAGGTGTAATTTATTCACTTTCTTTTCCTTGGTTTCCCCCTAATAATAAACAGACAGTAATAATATAGCAGAAAAGGAATACAATTAAAAGCAATTATTTATTTGGCAGCAAATCACAACAACAGTTGCCTCAAGGTGGTTTCTATTGTATGGTAAAGACAATAACACCAGAGAAAACCCCAACAATCAGACAGTCTCCTATCAGGAAGTATTCGGAGACAGTGGGAAGGAAGAACTCCCTTTCAACAGGAAGATTCAGGCTCAGAGAGAGACAGCCATCTGCAAATCTGATGATACAGACATGAAAATACACAGAAGAAAAAACTGAATATTTGGACCTCCCTGACTTTTATTCTTTTGCCCTCATGAGATTAAAGTGAAATCCAAAGTAATCCTTTTTTATCTTAGAATGGGAATGGTGCAGCGTCTTAGTTCATCCTCTGTAGGGAGGAAGAACAGCAGCTGGGCGGGGCTTGTGTGCTCACAGCTGGACCTGTGTACTCGAAATGACCACAAAAGGCATGTCTGCTATTAGTGACATAATACTACTAATTAATAATAATACATGTGTATCATTATCACTGCACTTGTACATACATATACATTTTCTTTCCTCTCTTGCGTAGCTGTAACAAGTGAATTAAATAAAATCGATGTCTATAAATCCAAGAGTAGGGAGAGAAAAAAAAAAGCACAATAAGCCCCCTTTAAGTAGTAGATATTTAATCAAGGTGATGAATTTTAAGTGCACATAAGCAAATATATTCAAGTGTATGTCTTGTTTGTATCTTCCTATTCTGAGTAGTTGCTTGATATACAATGACCATTTACAGGAAGTAAGCACTATCTGGGATACTTGAAGTCTTTGTTGCTCTGCAGCCCATCAGCTGTGATGCAGGAACTTACAGATGAACACCTGCCAGCCTCCTTTCACCAGCTACTGGATCCAAACAGCCAATATCGTTTTGCTGAGAGAGCAAATTACGTTCGTGTCACATTGTTTTGTTAATTGCTTGCCTGCATCATGTGCAATCAAACCTAAACAAAATAATTGTCAGCGATTACTGCATCTGTGGCGCGCACCAGCCGGGGTGCAGTGAGCAGTGTTCAAACAGCTGATAATGGCTGAATGCCAACGGCAGATCTCGCTTTAAAGAGTCAGCTTGAAGTCCGCCTATCAAACTTGTTTTGCAGCTCCGCTCTTAAACCATTCAAGCGATTTCCATTCATGCAGAATGTTGTAATTCTGTGAAGGTCAAGCAGAAATCTGAGCCACAAAAATGTTAATGAATGCAGGGATTATGTCATCGTCATTCGCAGACTTCACGTTATTTTAAATGGTACTTTCTGTGCTGCTGTTTATTAGGAAAGTAGAATTAACAGATGGATTAGCTGCTTAAAGAAAAGACCGTTATTATTTTTAGTCAAATGTAAATGTCACGGTCAGAACAGAACTTCTTAAAAAAAAAGTGTCATGCAATTTCTTACTTTTCTTAGTTAAACTTTAATCACATCTCTTCACAATATTTGTCAAACTTGAGGTGCGAAATGTAAGAAGACACTAAGTTGTGAGTCTTGAGGATGCAGAGGGCTAATTAGTGATCTTGCGTCTCTCTGGCTTGTTTCTTCAAAAGGCCATCCTCTAGTCGGTTTCCTCAAATGCCATCTGAGTCTCTGGGCTCCTGGCCCCAGCGCTGCCCCTCTTCACTAACAAGCCGAGTAAGACCGCAGAGAGACGGCTCAATTTCTGTTAAGCTGTCCCTGCCGAAGAAGATGTTAACGGGAAAATCCTGCAGGGCTGTGCCTCCACTTTACCAGTCAATCCCCCTTATTCTCCCCGCCCATCAGGAGCCCATTATGTCTGTAGTGGTTTGATAAGGTTCCAACATCGAGTCTCAAATCTAAAATGCCATGCAAAAGGATTCCAAAAGCATGTGTTCTGGCATGTGAGCTAACAGATGTAGTTAAATAAAAACAGGAAATGCTTTGAATTCCTTCAGTTGGCAGGGCTCGGAAAAAACTGCAGCCAGTCACAGAAGACCCATCAAACAAAAAGAAAGTAGCTGGTTCACATGCTGTACAATATCAGGCAGTTAAAGACTTAGCTGGACTTTGTTGTTAAATTCTGTAATTTGATATAAAAATAAATAAATAAATAAAAAATCAGCACATGGTTTGAGTGCTAGCTGAGAGGTACAGAGAGCCAGGAGATAACCAAATTGCCCTCTCCCTGTGTACATCTCTCACAGTAGGTGCTGAGAGACAAATTGCTGGTCTACCAGTGAAAGAGCTGAAGGACTGAACCATGCCCACGCTCTAGGTCTAAAAAAAAAAGCTGCAAGCACAGGAAGTCTACTAATTCACCTTGAAAATAGTTCAACAGAAGCTGCCTGGTTGTTTCCTGGTGCCAAAACAGCTATAGGAGACGATACAGACGAACCCACCGGAGACATAAACCCTGTCACAAGAAGGAGGTAATAATCCCTGACAGTTTGATTAAAACCAGGACTGGATTACTGACGATACAGCACTACAGCGATTCAATTTGTATGCAATTAATATGACATGTTATTGTTTAGCACCTGGAATTAGGTAAATTCCCGTCTCTGTCAGACAGAACAGAACATTTAATGGATTAAAAAAGCCAAATGCCAACTTCAACATCACCAAAACATACATAAACATAAAAAACACAAACGTTAGGGGCTAATCTAACTGCTTTCAAATCAAATAAATTCAAATAAATGTAATTTTATTCATACAGCACCAAATTACAACAACAGTCACCTTAAAGCAATTAATATTTTAAGGTAAAGACCCTACAATACTACAGAGAAAAACCCAGCAATCACACAACCCCCTATTAGCAAGCACTTGGCAACAGTGGGAAGGAAAAACTCCCTTTTAACAGGAAGAATGGGCGCTGCCATCAGCGGTGATTGGCTGGAGGAGAGGAAGACAAAGCAAAACTGACTAAGCTTTTATCATAAGCTACCTGGCACCACAGGCTTAAATGCTTGGTGTATATAGGACTATTATATGTGTTGGAAAGAGTGATGTATCCGTCTTCCTCACCAGGGTCTTGTCAATTTGTAAGACTAGGTTTTGTTTTAGCTGCAAGCTAAACAGGCAAATATATAATTTTCTCACATATTTAGCCTGTCAACAATTGAGCTGGGGGTGTTAATTACCGAACACTTGCTAGCTAGAGCTCAAAAGGGGCTAAATGAAAAAGTACTCTTTTAGCAAAAAACGCAGGCTTTAAACTAGAGCAACTAAAAATGGGCTCCATGTATGAATATGTAGAATACTGAAAGTAGAAGCTTTCTGCTATTTCTTTGTATTCTATTGTAGTCAAAGTACTACTAACCAATCAAATTTGAGCACCTGAGTTTCGCACAAGACTCCATGCGGACAGGAAAAGATGGACTCCAAAATTTGATGAAACAATGGGTTAACATTAGACAAAATTTTAGCTTTTAATTACCTTGTCTTTTTAAAATTTAGCTGGATTTGTAAGAAGTTGGAGGGAACTGGAAGTCTGGATATCCACTCCTTACAGGGAGACCTCCACAGGGGCCACTGAGCCTGGTTCTGCCAGAGGTTTCTTCTTGTTAAAAGACAGTTTTTCCTTCCCACTGTTGCCAAGTGCTTGCTCAGAGTGTGTTGTTTGATTATTGGGGGTTCTCTGTATTACTTAAGGGGTCTTTTCCTCACAATATAACAGGCCTGTGGTTGTGATTTGGTGGTATATAAATAAGACTGAATTGAATTGATTTGTTTTAAGTTACAGGCACAGCACATCTAAGAAGTAAATGGTAAATATGGTAAATGGCCTGTATTTATATAGCGCTTTACTAGTCCCTAAGGACCCCAAAGCGCTTTACATATCCAGTCATCCACCCATTCACACACACATTCGCACACTGGTGATGGCAAGCTACATTGTAGCCACAGCCACCCTGGGGCGCACTGACAGAGGCGAGGCTGCCGGACACTGGCGCCACCGGGCCCTCTGACCACCACCAGTAGGCAACAGGTGAAGTGTCTTGCCCAAGGACACAACAACCGAGACTGTCCAAGCCGGGGCTCGAACCGGCAACCTTCCGATTACCCGGCGAACTCCTAACTCTTGAGCCACGATCGCCCCATCGTACAGCCGGTACAGCTCATAATCACTATGTGCTGCCCTTTGGCAAGCTTTTGGAAGTTAGTCATTCATAAAGTAGGCTTCTAGGAAGGGAGGGCTTAAAGAGAGAGCAGCTGAAACGACTTTTAAAACAGAAGAACAAAGAAGTTTCACTGAGTTGATTTAAAGTTGATATAAAAAGGGATTCTTTTAAACTGTCAATTATGCAA
The DNA here is from genome assembly GCF_057382275.1 of Copadichromis virginalis. Lineage (NCBI taxonomy): Eukaryota > Metazoa > Chordata > Actinopteri > Cichliformes > Cichlidae > Copadichromis > Copadichromis virginalis. The sequence goes on along the minus strand of NC_140639.1, from coordinate 39,000,501 downwards.
AACAAGTCTAGATGAGCCCGGGAATGAGAATCTAGAGCTGAAAATCTACCATTAAATGTACCCTTTAAAATCTATAGTGACACTGATTATTTTGGTTGTGAAACTTAAAAGTGACAAACTTTCCCATTTTCGGCAGTAAATCTGCCACTGCAGCGTGATGTGCTAGAATATAAGAATTGACAGATGTAACCACGACAGCTAAAGAAACACAGGGCTCTGCAAAGGGTGGTAGCCAGGTTTTAAGCTCCCGTTTCTCCTGCTTCCCACATCTAGCATCAATACTTTCCACTGAACAAAAGAAAAAACCCTTGAAATCTTAGTCCTTCTTACTTCATGCATCTCCTTCTGTTACTTTCCGGTACATTTTATTCTGGTCCAAACGCCTCACGGTAAAACAGACCAATATCCCTTCTGTTTGCTCGCTGCTCTTCCTCTACAGCTGCTGGCTTGTTGTATTTTTGCCATTCTGTGAAAATACAGAGCGGAAGCCAAATGCCTCGGATACATCTTTGCCTTTACTTTAAATACAAAGCCCTGACGTCCTTGTATCATGTGTCAGTATTCTGTGATTCATAGCGTCCTGGCTTTCTTTATAGTCATTGTGAAAAATTGTTGATCTTGAAGAGATAGCATTTCTCATGTCACACTACAGGCTTCGGCCTGATTATTTTCTTACATTTCCACGAGCTGTGGATTGCAGTGCCAAGTTGAGAGATATCTTCATAAATACAGTTGTTATTTTTCCGCGCAGTCTGTCATTTACAAATTTAGCAGGTTGTTAAATTCCCTGTCTAGCAAGCTGACACGGCCTGCTGCTGTGAATGCAGAGTGGCGCTTGTGACAAAGAAGAGAGTGTGATTGCTGAATAGTTATCAAGCATCTGCTGCAGCTGAGCATGAAATGGGGGCTGAATTTTGTTAAAAAAGAAAAATGTGTGGGTGGGTGTTTTTATGCTGCTCAAAAGCTGAGGTACTGCTTGTTTGTTCTGTGTCTGTTTTAAGTGCACCGGCTTCACTTCCAATGGACCGAGCCGCAAACAGACCTTCAGCCAATATTTACTGTGTGCTTGCACTCACTATAGCGCTTATATTATAATACAGAGACTTCAGAGTCATTAATGCAGTGTCAACCTTTTTCTTTAAACACACGCAGGGCTATAGTGTTAGGACTATATCGATGTCAACATTTTACAGAGTCCTAAAGGATGCTAAACTAGTTAGGTAACCTTAGATTTATGTAGAATGTAATCTACGGGAAGGGTGTTTCTAAAGTTTATCAGTCAGCCAAATGTTATCACCCATAATAGACTGTAGGTAAAAGATGGACAACAATGTTGCCATTTGTTTGAAAACTTCGAGTTTGGTATTTTGGCTTTCATTCTCTTGGAGCAAGGACAGGGTGTAGCAGGAATATGTTTGAAAACAGGGGACTGTGTAGCCACGCCCCAACTCATACTCACCTTTATTATCTATTTTACCTGCAGTGGGTCCATAATTCACAAAATAAAGCAAAAAATAAAACAAAACCTGTGGAATGATTTGACTGAGGTCATAAAGCAGGTGAGAAGTAGCATCATTTTGCCATAGCCTTCCATACAATCAGATTTCATTTTGTAACCAGAGGAGTCGCCCCCTGCTGGCCATTAGAAAGTATGGTGAGCTCTGGCCTTTTTCAGAGGCTGTGTCTTATCATAAACAATCTATGGTGTCCTCCTGGGACTTTCTTTGTCCGCCATGGTTCCAAAATGTAAAACCTGGAAAAGGCATAGATTGAATAAATGCGACACATCGTATTTAACAAATCCTGTTAACCCTGTAACACCGAGAGTATCTCAATAAACACTGCAGTTTCAAAGATGTTAATTTTTTTGCAGTTATTTTATGGTTTAGGCATTACAAGGTTAACGGTACTTTTAAACTTAGTGAAACATCTAGCTTAGCTGTTCTCAAAGCCAACCGACTCCAGCTCCATATTTAGCTCACGAACACGAGGCTAACATCAATCATCACCTGTCTTTTGGTAAAAGCGGCAACAAGTGTTTTTTTCCCCCCCTTTTCTTCTTCCCCAAATTCTCAAATGTTTTCAGAGTGAAGGTGAATAAAAGCAAACACCCTCACTGGAGCAAAAAGGCTTTTCATGGTAGATGTGCTCTTTATAATTACTGTTCTCCAACTAATAATTTAGATTTCAACATCAAGCCTGAAAGGCTTTATTTGACAGTATTGTACTCTGCTACCTCATCGAGCTGGCAGTCTGGAAGGCCAGAGGTTATGCTCATGTGGAATTACTTTTTTTATGACTCGTCTGGATACATAACTACTCTGACACTGAGATTAAACTGTGTCATTCATCAGTGTGCATTTTGCTCTGTTTTAAACATTTTAATAATTTTCTGAAGTACCATAGTTAAAAACATGAATTGATTAAAATTGACCTGCTGTGCTCATTTTTAACTTCTCAGTTTTATTCTTGGACTACAGTAGCTTTTGATAGATCAAAATAATCTTTTTTCATTGTGCTGGTCTTTGTTGATACTCTGTGTTGGTTCGCCTTAAACCTGCTCCTTTTGACTCGCTGCTCTTGGCTGTGTGCCTGCAACGACCATATTAGGGATGTCCACCCTCTTGGGCATCATATAGATCCAAGAGTAGAAAAAAAGTGTATAACTGGGATTACTTTGCACAGAGTCTGACCTCATTATTTAACAGGATATATGTGGCATCAAATAAGGAGAAGAGTAATACGCCTCCTCTAAGTGCATCAAATAAAGTGTGTGATCAGGCAGTGCAGTCTGTCTTTATAAAGCAATCGGTAAATGCTACCTTAACCTGCCGTAAACTAGGTTTTTTTTGACTAATGACTTATCTTTAGCTCATGCTCATATAAGGCTTTATTCAGCCAGTGGAGTACTAAAAGTATTAAACTCATGTTACCTAAACATTACAGCTGTGAACTACATTCAAGTTTGGGGATTTTATTTTTTTTAAAATCATCTCTCAAACTGATTTGATGCATCTCAGACATCTAAAGAGCATGGACCTGCAGTCTGCCAGGTCATAACGACTTCCCTCCCCTCTTCTTTGCAAGATACAATCATAGGCTGTCAGAGATATCAGCTCGAGCCAGCTCAACTTTTCCCAACTTTGTGTGAGACGTTTGCAGCAATAGTAGGCGCCTGTTCGCTCTCTCTCTCAGCTTGACAGGTGAGAATTATACTGTGTCCTTGTCATCTGCAGAGAGAGAGAGGAGAGGGAGACAGACAATATTCTCTGAGCAGTGCTATTTCAGACTCTGGGAAGTCTGCCTCCATCTTTTGCTATCTCGCATCTCCATCTGGTGAAATCTGTAATGCTGTTCAAAAGTATTATGTCAACAGACTGCCACGATTGATATTGACAGGAAGGAAAATAAAGCAATGAATGGATTTCAGCTTCAGGTGCTTCATTTTAGACAAGAGATGATGGAAGCGCGTGCGTTTCCTTAATAAAATTCAGTTTGATTTGCAATCAGGTTTGTGAATTTAATTAAAAACAAAAATAAACAACAGCAAAATAAAGAGAAAGATGGAGAAGAAGAAGAAGAGGACCACACAGGCAGACGCAAACAGCAGGTTGGGGGTGGGATGGATGAGAGGAGGGGGGGGGAGATCGGATAATTGGATATTATTTGTTCCTTACTCTTACCTGAGCTGACAGCAGAGGTAGAGCGCGGGCACTCACACATCTCGCAGTACGGCAACAGGCTGCTGTTGGAGTAGGTGCAGGCCCCGCAATTCCACACGGATGCAGGATCAGGCTCAGACGGCTGAGACATTAGGGAGACCGCGTTGGCAGGTCTGCCTGCGCTGATCCCCCCTGCAGACGACCTCCGCTTCCCCCCAAATCGAGACGTGGGGCTCCGGTTGGGCTGCGGTGTTCGCAGCCTTTTCAGCTGGGGCGAGAAATCCCGATCGGGCGTTTTGGAGGTTTGGGAGCATGACTCCTCGTTCCCCTCCTCGCTGTTTTCTAAGTATACCCGGATGCCAGCTGGCGTGGCAGCCGTCTCTGAGGAGATGGAGGGACTTTCTTCATCTTCTGTTCTCTTCCTCTTCGTCTTGCCAGCTTGCGGAGAGAAGAAGGAACGGATGTCGTGCTGCTTTTCTTTCTCAAACTAAAGCAAAAAATATAAAATAAATAATGAATAAAAATACAAGCTCAAGTCGGTTTTTGTCTCTGTAGCACCCAATTTTCAATCCACCTGTAAAGTGACAAAGCATCCCTGAATCAAATCCTCCTTTTGTTTTCACCATCAAAGGCAGTCATTTGCATACAGCAACACCATGGTAACACACGCAACGATGATCAGAAACCCCATTTAATTCTTTACACATCAGTAATGTAAAAATACAATGCTACAAATACAAAATGTTCTAATGTTGATCACAAATTTTGTGCAGCTCTTTCAGTTTTTCATAATTCATAAATCCATCACACTATAAAGTGTCTTCATTTTTCGTCTCGAGTCATCACAGTCATTAAATAATGATCCTAACAGTACCATGTGTCTCTTGTTAAAAAAAACAAGCGTTACACATTTTACCAATTTGGCTGCGACATTAAAACCACCGACAAGTGAAATTGAAACATTCTAAGATGTGACACAACACCCTGTTTCCACCAACTGGAGCAGATTTTAGTCGCCAACAGTCAGAGAGGAGTGCAGAGCTAACAGCTAAGGACATAATTGCTGGTAATGAGCGGACAACCTTACAAATGAACAACAAAGAGCAGCAAATATCTGCTCATAATGTGATTTTTCCACAGACTGTTCCTCCGAATGTTTCACAATAAAAGAAGAAAAAGAAGAGGAAGGGTTTCTGATGTGAAACTGAGACAGAAAGTGTGAGTGGCAGATAACAAAAGAACCTCCTCTCTGGACTTACTGGTTCATGTTTGCAAGATATTCCAGTATGAAATGGCCTTAAATGGTAAACTTGTTCAGCCTCTGACTGAAAAATTAAATGAATTTGAACTTTTTTAGGGATACAACCTTTACACCCCACACACTACTTGACTAGGCGTGAGCGTAGCTGGAGCTGGATTTGTTGCAGCGGGATTCCCCGGTGGCCGTGGCCTATTTCAGAAGGATTACGGACCTTGTCGCACTGCAAACACTTTTCAGGACCTTGACAAAGAGTTCAAGGTGCTGACTTGGCCTAGATCTGAATGTGGTGGGATGTCTCTGTGAGGATGTCCCCATCTCGCAACATGCAGGACTTTAAGGATCTGCTGCTTAATGTCTGGGCTCCAGAGGACAAAGGTCAAAGGTCTCCAGGAGTCTGCACTTTAACAGCTCAGAGTTCGTGTGGCAGTGAAAGCCTACACAATATTCAAAGTGTGGTTTCAATGTTGTGGCTGATCAGTAGTGTGAAACGTTTCCACGTCTGTGTGCATGCTTTTGTTTTCTTTTACATTCGTACAATAATCACAGTAAACATGAAAATCTGCGCCCAGGACGCATTCGTCCAATTCTTCTGACTACACACAAAGTTTAACAGCTTTCTACACTCAGCTTCAAATGACAATGCCGCAACAAGAACTCCTTATGCAGCGATTTAGTTATCGCCACCCGGACCACAGCTCTCGAGCTCCCAAGGTCCTCGTGCAGATTTATTTATGATGGCAACGAGAAAAAGCAACTTTCTTTTCTCATACATCACATTATGCTTTGCTATGGCGCTACAGAGCCAGTGGTGGCATAGAGAAATGAGGAACAAACCAAACAGTAAGTGTGATGACTTTATATGAAATTAGACTCATTTATTATGAAAGCTCCTGTGGCTTTATACTCGATGGCTCGGCATGTCAGAGCTAATTTAAAGAGAGAAAGAAATAGATGTCTGTTGAAGATTTCCTGCTGACTCACATGAGTAAAGAAGACGTCGGTTTTGGCATTTCCTGTGCTTCCCTCCAGCGGCAGCGCCATCTCACTTGGCGTCCACGCGTTGGCAAAGTTGAGGAACTCCCATTTGTCCTTGTCGCCCTCGTCGGCCTTCAGATATTCCTTTCTTCCATTTAGAGTGCTGCCAGTCACCTTTTCCTGAAACACAAGGAACCTTATGTTGTACCTTCACTTCACACTTAGGTCCACAAATTTATGAACAGTGACACATTTTTTTGTTGTTTTTTTTTGGTTTTTTACAGTTTTGCTTCTTTACACCACATGAATACATTTTAAATAAAACAATAAGAAACTCAAGTGAACAGTTTAAGGAAAAAGGGTTTTCTCTTGGTTGGATGTCGTAAAGGAGTTTTCCCTTTAACCATGAAAAAGGTCCTGCGATCACTCACCACTGTTGTCCTATGTTGACAAACCTACTTGCGTGAGGTCTTAAATCTATTACGGTTGTGCACAAAGGCAAAACTGTAACAATTGGTCACCGAAAATGTGGTAAGTAAATATTTTTCAGATCAGAAATCATTTAAATTTATTCACAACTTTGTTTGTGATGATCAGTTTGGAAGCCATGATGTGTAATCGTAATTTGGAGACAGAAACATCCTGTCCAGGAAGAGAAACTTCTGGATTACTCTTAAAACTTATTGCGTAGCAATATGCAAATGTTAGTATTGCCTCCATTAAAAACACTGAAGAGCCTAATCAGTACAAGAGCAGTAAGGGTGATTTATCATTCAAATTTAATATGACCAGTGAAATCATAAGCAGCTTTGCATAAATTTCTCCAACTTTGCTGCCATGATGTCACCCACAGTACCTTCCTGTTGAGCATGGACCACATGACGGTGTCGAAGGTGCCCTTGGCAATGAGATAATGCACGTTGACGGAGGACGTCTGCCCAATGCGGTGGGCACGATCTTCAGCCTGCTTGACGTGACCGGGGTTCCAGTAGAGCTCGGCAAACACCACGTGGCTGGCAGCGGTGAAGGTCAAACCCTGGAGAGGACACACACAAACACACACGCTACATATCTGTTTCAGAGTACCCAGTACAACCACCTCAAAAATGGAACAATCCAGTCCGATTGAATGAAATTTAATTTGTTGAAATTCTTTTTAATAGCAGAATATTATCAGCTAATTGATACGTAAGTGCTTCAAGCACCCACTTCTTTTGATTGGAATGCATAACATTTCTGTTGGTCACTCAGAATAATTGAGGTCAATGAGTTTATTATTAAGACTAGAACACGTTTCCACCATTCATTTCTCTATGATATTAGGATTCACAGCAACCAGTACAAACCATAATTACCTCTAATATGCAAAATTGAGTCTATTTAGCTGATTTTCCAATTGACTGCAGGGTGTCTTATTTCCTTTATTATGATCAAGCATAGCCTGCATAGCCTGCTGGATAAGTATGCAAGTACCTGTCCAGCTGCCTGGATGCTGAGGATAGCCACTCGGGTTTCTGGGTCACTCTGGAATCTGTGGACCAACTGGATTCGCTCTGATGACGGTACGCTGCCATCGATTCGGATATAACCAGCCTGTCAGGATGGAGTCGAGACAACGCAGCGTTTGATTTTCAAAGGACAATTTAGATCACTAAAAGTGGCAGTTGAGCAATGTAAAATAATATAATAACACTCGACAGCTTTAAGGCAATAATCTTTCTAACCAGGAGACACAGCTCCAATCTCCAGCTGATGCACACAGTTATTGTCACAAAGCTAAAAAAAAAAGAAAGAAAGAAAAAAGTTATCTGTACAGGACAAAGTGCTGCATAAAGTTTCCATCCAGCAAGTAAACAAAGGGAAAAGGGAGAATATATTTCCTTCAAGAGAGACTAGAGCAACTAACAGAAGAGTTAATACATTTATTAAATGGACATAAGCGTAACTCCAAATGAACAATGATGATGTCTAAATGAGCTCAACTTTAAGGTGTGTGAGTCACACTGTGTTTATATTTGGCATGTTAAAATGTGCGGTTCCTGTACAACAAGAGGTCAGCGCCACTAAATCAGATAAAGATCAACATCTGTCTGAAGTTTGTTAACATTAATGTTAGCCTTCAGAAGATACTGGTCATTAGGGCTGGGTATCGTCACTGATTTCTAGAATCGATTCGATTCCGATTCACAAGGTCCTGAATCGATTCGATCCACGATTTGATTCAATTCGATTTGAATCTGGGAAATTTTGCCTCAGACAGTCAGAAATATTATAATTCAGATCAGTACATTTCCGTATTTTTGTATCTATAAGAAGGAAGCTGACACTCGCAAGACTTTATCAAAGGTGTGAGCATCACAGCAGATGCCTTTGTGTCAAAGTAGCTGAAGATAAAACACAGAAAAACATGAAGGTGATTTTCCTGGCCTGGGATTTTATAAAATATTCTGCAGTACATCAAAAACGAAATAAAACCATTAATCAACACATGAACATTACCTCTGAAGTTACAGCGGTTTTATTAGAGACACGGCTAAGCGTTTTGCATTTTGTATAACTTTAAAAAGTTTAAATTTGTTCAGAAGCCTGTTGAACGGCAGAAACTAGGTTTTCTTTTCGGAAGTGAGTATAAGGAAAAAAAAACATTGGCTGTAAGTAACAGTAGACTTGTGCGTAACAAGCAAGCGAATAATGCAGAAAACAGATTTCGGATATAGACGGGAAACTGTTCTTGAAGTACACTGAGAGAGAGAGAGAATGCGAGAGCTGTGCATGAAGTGTGATTTTATCGTGGTGGAAGCAAAACAGCAAAAGTCAGAGGGAGTCCATGACGATGTTTATGTGAAGCTTAGTTTGGATCTTCTTTTGCTGCTGGTTCGGTCAATATTGTTTGGAGAGAGATCAAACTAACAGCTTTCGAATCAGCGCAAAAAGGGCATAAACACAAAGCGCGGACCCGCCGAAACATCAGAATCAGCGAGCTGTTGGCTTTCAGCCCCGACCGTGTCCGTGCCGTCGGGTGAGAAAGGCGACATCTCACTGATTCTGATCTGCGGGTAGTGCTTTGTGTTTACGTCTTTGTTCAGAAGCCGTGTTCCTGCTCTCATTTACCGTTTTAAATGTTTGGTGGTTGTCAAAAGTTTGTGACGTTTCACCTGAGATTCTGGAATTTTGGACAAAATACATTTATATAAAAAAATCGATTCAAGATTTTAATGAATCGATATCACGTTATCCAAGCCAGAATCGATTTTAATCGATGAATCGATTATTAAAACCCGCCCCTACTGGTCATATCTGACCAAGGTTAAAGCCAGTCTGTTGACTAGAGCAAGAGCTGGTAAATCTGTGTTAATCTCCAGCAGCAATTTAAGCTGAAAAATAAAGCCAGTTTGAAAGTACTGCAATTCTTCAAAAGTCCAGTTTAAGCAGGCTCAGAAAAAGAGTCAACCCCAAAAAGAGTCACAAGTTAAAATGACCAACTGTACCTGAAAAATGAGCCTTTTCAGAGAACGGTACCAAAACAGGGGTTAGAAAACAAGGCTTAGTTCGTCCACCAGTGGAGACTCGGCACAGGTTTGAGCATAAATGAGTAAATACTATACATAAGAACAGTTAGGAAGACCTCTTTATGTTTTGTGTGTGTGAAAGAAATGAATATCAAAGAGGTATCATAACATCAGTATTTCTTTAAAAATCATTTAGCGATCGGGCTTAATCATGTAAGCCTGCTTTTTGGAAGTCACAATTAGCACCCATTTGAAACTTGTTTCAAAGCTAACGGGATGGTGACAGCCAAAACGCAAAACTAAAGGCTTTAAATCAGCAGAACAAACACCAATGGATGCCAACATGTTGGCAACAATCAGCTTTTGTACATAGTCTATGCTTATTATCCAGCACTCGTACCTCTATTCTTTAGCAAAAGAATCGGGCCAAAAACAGGACGAGATATGTGGTGTGTGGTTGTTGAAGAGAAATAAAGCTTCAAACTGAGAGGAATGGTATTGTCTGTCTGTAAAAAGGTGGTGCAGATTGGTGCTGGAACATTAAAGGAGTGTAGCACTTCATTAACCTGTATTCTAGGTTCCTGCAGACATTTCAATAAGAGAAATGTGAATGGATACACCATCAAAGACATCAGCAGGGGAGCTGCAATGATTTAAATAAAATGAGAACGCCGCTAATAACACAATATTTGATAGCATAATGAAACACCAAACAAAGGGAGCGGGCGGCTGCCATGTTTATTAAACCTGAACTCGACCTTCACCGCGCCGCTGATGTGCTGCGGTGACCTCACTCTTTTGATTTGGGGCCATTTGTCCCGCGGAGCTGCGCGGTGGCCGACAGTAGGATAGCGTGTTCGCACTGTGGCGCTCCCGCGTGTGAATGTAGCTGTAACTGCATGAATATGAAGGAGAACCGCGCTGAAGAAGAACACACAGGTCTGTTTGACTTTTCCTGGAAAAATAAAGGTCAAATAAATGTGCTCACGGAGACTTAGCAGGAATAAACAATATCTCAAGGCCGTAAAACTGAGTTGTTTATTAGCTGGTGGGGGAAAAAAAAAACATTGATGATAAAAACTTCCAACCAGTTTGACACCAGGTGAAGAATGAGAGCGTGCGGAGCAGAAAAAACAGTGACAACACTATAATTGGAGCACAGTCGCTTGTCCCTGCCAAGCTTCTCATCACAGTGCGTTGCTTGTCGTTCCTTTTTTAGCTCATTTCTGTTAATTAGTGAGTGCGAATGCACCACGGAGTGAGCGTCTCAAGGAGGAATGTGCTATCACACGTTGCACCGCTACATTACATTCAGCCGACACCTCCCCGACCTCAGTGACACACACACGCACGCGCGAGCGCACATCCGCAAACACACATTTGAACTCTTTCACAGGTTGAGATATTGTTTGCTTGTGATGACTTGAGAAGAAGTTGTGGAAGTAAAGTTTACTTACTGTGAAAGCAAAAGAAGAGTTTCCCTCAAGAATGTGGATGGCTCGAAGCGTCTCAGTGTATAAACTAATTTGTTAATCATCCAAACGATGCGGCTAAACGTACCTGATAAGATGCAGATTCATATAATTCACGACTAACATCTACTGTAAGTAAAAGCCCAACTGGCACAGCTCAGAGCTTAGTACCCTGTCGAAGGTATAATCACAGCCATGAGAAGGATTTGACTTCTAAACACAGCGGGACTATGGATGAAGGAATAAAACTTAAGCATGGGGCCAATTACCTCTGGTAAGCCAGGAAGTGGAAGTGAAATATGAATACAATCTACACATTTAGTACTTTCACGTTACACTTAACCCTTTAAGACTACATAGATTTAAGACATAGAACCAAGTGTGCCAGAGCTTATATTATATTTTTACATGCTGTAGTGCCATTTTTGGGATCATTTCAAGTTGATATACATCAATACAACCATTATAGCCCAAATTCTAATAATATGAATGCATTAAGTGCATAGTAATTACATAAATTGCAAAAAGGTGCAATAAACTACAAAAAAAATGTAAAATCGTTTTTGTTTTTTTAACATGTATTTCTAGTTAGAGAAATTTAAGAGGCTTATCCCTCAAAACTGTAAATACAAAAAAGTTGCACAAAATAGTTTCCCACCACAGAAAATTTATTTTAAGCGTCTTCATAGTTTTATTTTTGAAATACACCAATTATTATACACTGCAGGAAAAACGAAAATAAATCTTACAACGCAAATTTGCAAAAAAGCAGCATATGCATCAAAATAAACTATTTCCAGCAGTGCAATATTAGTCCTAAGCATCCAAGAAACGACACAGAAAGTCATAAAGTCAAACATAACTTTTAAAAACACCAGTATAGGCTCATAAGGCCCTGATGGTGAAAAACTACATTTCTGCAAAATGACGTCACTTCTGGTTTTGGGCAGGACATGGCGGACATGCGATAGTTCGCGCTGATGGACGTAGGAAGTGTTACAAACAGCTGATCGGATCGGCAAAGCGTGTTTCTGGAATATTATGTTTTTGTTGCTACAAATTTAACCCTAACCCTTGTGCATGTTTTTTATTTTGACAGCGAATGCGCACCTGCGGACCACTTATGTGCAGCCCTGGTTATTTAGCTCGTCATATTGCAGCCACAGAAATTATTTTGTCCATGAAACCATAAAGCTGCACTTTCTTTTTGCCTTATAGTCTGATTTGTCATAACTTTTCCGTTTTGTGGTAAGCTTTTCTTTGGCTGTCACTTCTTCACCCTGACCTGTCTTATTTGGCTCAGCAGAACTAAAATATATATCTGTCTGTGAAGGTTCTCAGTCATCCAGGTCATCATAGTCAAATATAAATCCTGCTGTTTTTACACGCGTGTTAAGTCTAATTGTTGAATGTTGCCATTGTGTTTCTTAAATTTGTACAGTCTTAGTTTAAGCAGTAGGATCAAAGCCATTCCTTTGATTATGACCACCTCTCCAGCCACTCTGTGCTGGGGGAGGTTTTATTGTAGATACATCCTATCTGAAAGATCTGTTTCTTTTGATGTAAGCTTCCTGGGTTTATGACCCTTTGGTCAGCAGGAGGTCTCACACACACATTCTCACATTTTCACATAACACACACACACACACACACACACACACACACACACACACACAGTGTATACATTTACATACAGTGCCTTGTCTTTGTAACCAAAGGGGGGTTGCAAGGGGAGGTGCTTTGTAAACTATTGTTTGAAGTTTGTCAATAAAAGGCAGCGAGAGGAGGCCACCATTTGGGGGTTCTTTGTCGTGCTGGACACAGACGAGGCCTCCCTTTTGCAAGTAATGGATCGATCGACTGTCTTGTTTTCTTCATGATGAATAAGTCTCTAGAATTAGCGGGGTTTGTGGAAACACAGACCCAACAACGCGCACTCACATAAGCTCAGCGATTCTCTGCGCGATCAACCTCTCACATGTGTAAGCTGCGGGAGATTTCACTTGTCATGTTTGCATAGTAAGCTAACGATTAATAAGACGATGTCAGAGGAATTGGTGCACAAATTTTCATCACTCACAGATCAGTGCTGTCGCTCTCTATACACAGTTCGCACGATTGCAAAGTGAAAGCAAAAAAACAAGCGCAAATTCAAACGCGATTTCAATATGTCACATATTGACAGTGGCTCACCGATGCCAATGACATAATAACCCAGCTACATTTCCGAAAGAATGCAAAAGCATTGACATCAGAATCAGAATCAGAATACTTTATTGATCCCTGGGGGAAATTATTTTTTGTTACAGTGCTCCATTTTAAACCAACATTAAGACAAGACAGACAATACGCTAACTAAGAATTTAATTTATTTATATATACACATATATATATATATATATATATATATATATATATATATATATAAATAAATCCTACCAGTGGCTGGACAAAGCTGGACTGAAAGACAGCACAGAGGCACTAATCATGGCAGCACAAGAACAAGCTCTGAGTACAAGATCCATAGAGGCTGGGGTCTATCACACCAGGCAAGACCCCAGGTGCAGGCTGTGTAAAGATGCCCCAGAGACAATCCAGCACATAACAGCAGGGTGCAAGATGCTAGCAGGCAAGGCATACATGGAACGCCATAACCAAGTGGCCGGCATAGTGTACAGGAACATCTGTGCCGAGTATAACCTGGAAGTCCCGAGGTCAAAATGGGAGATGCCCCCAAGGGTGGTGGAGAATGACCGAGCTAAGATCCTGTGGGACTTCCAGATACAGACGGACAAAATGGTGGTGGCTAACCAACCGGACATAGTGGTGGTAGACAAACAGAAGAAGACGGCCGTAGTGATCGATGTAGCGGTTCCGAATGACAGCAATATCAGAAAGAAGGAACACGAGAAGCTGGAGAAATACCAAGGGCTCAGAGAAGAGCTCGAGAGGATGTGGAGGGTGAAGGTAACGGTGGTCCCCGTGGTAATCGGAGCACTAGGTGCGGTGACTCCCAAGCTAGGCGAGTGGCTCCAGCAGATCGTTGCACCCCTAATATATATATATATATATATGGCTCGACAGTGCAGTGCAGCCTAGGCGGAGTAGTCGAACACAGATTCACTGAGCGCTCAACACAGACAGCATCGTCAGAAGGAAAATTGATAAAATAAATTACAAATGTTGTATTGTTCATACATATGTGTACCGAACCGAAAGCACTGTATCGAACGGTTCAATATCGATACGAATATCGTTGCACCCCTAATATATATATATATATATATATTAGGGGTGCAACGATACACAAAATTCACGGTTCGGTTCGGTTCTTCGGTGTCACGGTTCGATATTTTTTCGATACAAAAATAAATGTTCATGCCTTTTTAATTTGTCATTTATCAAAATTATAAATATATATTTTAACTCAAACGTCCAGTTTTTAAATTTAATGTTGCTGAAACAACAAAGTAATAAAATAATAAATCTGATCGAGAAATCACTCATCTTTGGAAAAGAGAGTTTATTACAGAGAAATGGCTCTTTCCAAACTAAAAGCTATACTGTCCGCTTCTTCTGGGCTATATTCTCAGCAGCATATTAAACATATCAGGTCCCCATAAGGAGAATCATGTGCTAACGGCTGTCTAAATGACTCGGGTAAAGTTTGTAGCATGTATGCTTGTTGTTTTTGTCTGTTTCCACTTGTCTTTGCACTAGGATGCTGTCGGAGTAAATGTGCAGTCATATTCGTTGTGTTCCCACTAGTGCTGTCAGCGTTAGTCTCGTTGAAATGACGTTAACGCCACAACGCGGCAAATCTCCGTTAACGAGCTACCGCGGATCGCCCCGTGCGTGGGGCTGGACGGCCAACACGTTAACGAACTAACTGCACTAACACACTAGTTCACACCCATGTAATTGAGCATTGCGTGGCACATTCAACATACTGTTTTACTTTAGTCCATGACGCGCTTACCTTCAGGGTCATACGTCACATGAAAACCAAAATAATTCCAAACGCCAGATCTGAATGAGGGTGGGGGAGGTTCAATTTGCCATGTTGCAAGGAGAGCTTAACTTCTGTCTCGCTAGCTTGCCCTGCGCTCAGTGAATCTGCGTTCGACTACTCCGCCTAGGCTGCCCTGTCGAGCGCAGATCCACTGAGTGCTCAACACAGACAGCATAGTCAGAAGGAAAGTTGATAAAATAAATAAAAAGTTTTGTATTGTTTGATACATATGCGTACCGAACCGAAAGCACTGTATCGAACAGTTCAATATCGATACGAATATCGTTGCACCCCTAATATATATATATATATGTTACATTGTAGGATGTTAATATGGGCATGCTGCACAGGCTGTGTCAGAAACTACATGCTAATATACTCCTGACTGCGCTGAGTATATACCCAATAGTATGTGAGGTGCATACTGCTTCCTGGGGAATATTAAAGTACAGCTGGGGAGTTTGAGTGGAGGCCTGAGTTTGGAGCTAGCGTGTGAGATATGGAACAGACTGTTCTGTATGGAGATTTCCAGGAGAAGCAGCAGCATACTACAAAATTAATTATACTTGAACCTGAGCTAGCAGCTTTTAGAATTTCAAATAATTCACACACCTCTCGCCAGTGTTGCTACACATCCTACAGGCACCACCACAGCCGTTGCTTACTGCCGCTTTAACACATTTTAGAAGCTCCAGTTGCCCGCAGAGTGCCCGAGGTTACCTTGGCCTCGATGACGGCCTCGGTGCAGGCCTGCAGCATGGTGAGGTGGTGGGCGAACACCAGGAACTTCAGCTGCTCTGCCTCCAGCATCATCTTAATGTAGTCCTTCACAGCTCCCGCCTGGCCACACACACACACACACACACACAAAAATAGACACAGATGAAAGAGAGCTACTGAATCCATCACTTCACCAGTCGACCACACACAGAGGAAGCGGCGAGATCAGTGAAGAAGTCAATTAATCACCGCGGCATCCTTTCCGTGTGATCGATTCTCTATTGAATGCCAGGGATCCAGACTTTAAAAGGAAAGTGCACACAGAGCGACTGGGGCGCATTTGTCAGCTCGGAGATACCAAGAGTCAAATCAATAACTCACAACTTGGCTTATGCTTGGTGTGTTTTTGGAATTTCTGTTTTTTAATTTCGGTGACAATAACAAACAAGCAAAACTCACCTTTTCATAACTGAACAGGATTTACAAAAAAATAATAAAATAAAGACCTTTTATGTCACATATTGCCAAAACTGATCTCACCAGCTGATATTGGCCTATCACTGGTATATATATCATACACTATGTGCAGA
Organism: Copadichromis virginalis; assembly: GCF_057382275.1. Lineage (NCBI taxonomy): Eukaryota > Metazoa > Chordata > Actinopteri > Cichliformes > Cichlidae > Copadichromis > Copadichromis virginalis. Next base: position 38,984,300 of record NC_140639.1, on the reverse strand, counting down.
TATTAATGGTGTCATTTACACAAAGTCAGATGAAGAAGCAGCAATATTAACAGTTAGGGCTGCCATGATTAGTCGACTAGTCGCGATTACGTCGACTATCAAAATTGTCGATGCGTCGTTTGAAGCTTTGCAAGATCCCAAAAGACGCAGGAATAAGTAGTAGGATTTAAGAGTGTAATAATGGACTGAAACAGAAGATGGCAGCACTGCATGTACAAGGATGCCAGCTGCCGTTAAACCCCGAAGAAGAAGAAGCTGTGTCCGGTATTGTAGCTGTGTCCAAATTCAGGAACCGCATCCTCCTGTGCCCACATTTGTAGGCCAATTATGTTACAGCGACACGACGAAGCCTGTCCAAATTAGAAGACTCCGACAAATGCGGCCGACAAAAGCGCCCTTCATTTCCCGAGATTTGAAGGATGGGTCGGGTGTATCCTTCGTGGCCCAACCTATCCCAGAATTCATAGCGTGGCCCAGCCAATTCCAGTTTCCAACAATGGCGGCAGCTAGTTAGTTTTAATATTACTCTTATTATTCTTTCTGGGTCACAAAATAAACTTTTAACATATTTTCAGACAAGAATGTAGCTGTGTAAACCTCAAATATCTGCTCAGTTTATCAAGACATCACATATTTTCAAAAGCGCTCTGACGTTTTCGGAGACGTCTGTTACCCACTAGCTCGATAGCTAGCCGGGGTTCAATGGTCACTAGAGCCGATGAGAACACTGAACTCCCAGCAAATCAGTTTCAAACCCCCCGCGGTCTTTCGTTACTCAGGTTAAACATGTAATATAAGTCACTTAGATAACTAAAAAATGTTATTGTTTGGCTTTTTTCAGTGTTTTATTTGTTCCTTAGTAAATGAGTTTGGCTGAGATTAAAGTTATAGTTTTTACACAGCTAATAAACGTCAAGCAGACAACTGATTATCAGAAGTGTGAGATGCTCGAGAATATACTCTGGTGTCCCGTTATATTTTAGATAGCAAGGAGTTTATTAAACTTCACCGAAACAATCTTCAAATGTCATTAAAATTTAACAAACTATCATCTTGTCTTTATTTTTAGTTAGCACCTTAAACACTTAAAGCTGTAAGCTAATGATAGTTATATAAGAGCAGACGCATGCTGGTGCAATACGTTTTATGTCCAATGGGTGCATCATCTGATTAGTCGACTAATCGCAAAAATAATCGGTGACTAGTCGACTATCAAAATAATCGTTTGTGGCAGCCCTACTAACGGGTTTACAAACTGACAGTTTGAACTTTTATCACCAGCTTTATTGAGGCCATAGCACTTTATTATTATTATTGCATTATTATTTCCTAATAATGTAACTATCATCAGGTATTTGACTGGGCTGATATTTTAGGAGATTTTATATGTGAACACATTCAGGACTTGCAAACACTCCTAAGAATTATTACCTGTCAAAAGTGACAGCTGAAGCCTGGAATTAATGCAGGATATAAAAGTTTTTGCTCATTTTACTTTTTGCATAACCACATTTTTTTTCCCTCCTTCATGTCGGGCTTCTGATTTATGAAGTCAAATGGTAACAATGCTTAACCCCCCCTAAAAACATCACAGTCCAAGTTTAATGCACTTTTGTTTGTTTTCTGCTAAAGCCTCTGACCTTGATTGACGGTGTGAGTCTAACAACCTAAAAAGGAAGCGGCACAGTGAGGTAACTGCAGCCTGCAGGTATCTGTATCTATCATTTCACCGTGCGCTGGTGCCCAGCGATCACACTGTGATGGCTGTGGCCTGCTCCCCGCTACCTTCTGCAAGAGCTGTACGAGCGTGTCATTGAGCATCCGCACTCGGCTCATTTCAGAGCCCCGGGCCATAAAGCAGCCAAGAATAGCACCAACTAGTGAGAAATTCTGAGGTTTGAGTTGAGTCAAACAGAGCCCTTACTAGACAGTTTTTGGAGACAGGCCCTTTCTCTGTGGTGTGAAGTCCACCCTATAATCTCCGCACCTCCTGCAAGCTGACAACCTCTGCAGCCATCACACACCTGATGCTCTGGTGGGAGAACCTCTGCTTCGCCTTGCTGATAATTAGCCGATGCGCCTGATAATGAATCTCCGCCAGGCCTGCCCGACCCTGTTCTGATCTGGGGGGTCCTCATTACTGACGGCTCGGCTTCGCCGTCTTCCTTCCGCTGAGTTTAATTAGTGCACAAACTTCTCGGCTGTCTGAAGCGGCCCGTTAGCTTGCTTTAAAGTCCAGCATCAGAGCTGTCCTCTCTGGGTAATTGGGAGCAGATGCTTGGCGGGTAAAGCAACAAAAATACCCCAAAGGCGTTTGGCAGCTTCGTCGCCAGGCGGACTGGCAGGCAGGGGCCGTGATGCTTGTCAGAGTGACATAGATGTGTGAATCTATCATACCGTTCCACCCCTCTCGATGATCCAAAAAAAGAATAAAGCAAGCTTTCTCTTTTTTTTCCCTCTCTTTCTCGGAAGTAGAGAAAGTGTGAACCAGTAGCAGAGGAAATGAGACTCGGCCGGCAGTATCGGCTTTGAGGTGGGAGAGCAGGTCGGTGTGGGTGGGGGCTTTGTAATGAAAGGAGGTCCAGTGTTAGGCTAAACTGAGCAGAAATCCAATCAGCAAACAACACCAAGCGCAAAAGAGATCCAAGCTTGGAGGCAGGCTGAGCGGGTAGCGTGTCGATGATTGCGTTCAGTGGTTATCTCCGCTCTTCGTTAACCTCGGGGCCACACTCCTCATGGCTGAGGGCGCTGGGCTAATTGAGAGGAATGCCAGCCCTCGAACATGGCAGATGATTGGAGAGGGATACTATATCTGGTGGAACTGTTTGCTCAGCTACAAATATAAGAGACTAGGTAACTGCCTGTTCTCTTGGTAAGAGGCTAGAAGCAGAACAGAGGTTGAAAGCTATATTAGTGTAAAAATGCTTCCACTGACGAACAGGAAATGTTAGATTCTCAACACTAGTTGCTCTGACCCCCCTCCCCCGCCGGCCTTCCTTAGACTAAATGCCACCTTCCCATATTGCTCTCATTAAAAAGAAAAAAAGAAGTCACTTCAGAGAGCCGACCGAGTTTCCATAGCAACAACATCACAGAGATGCTATTTTAGTGCGGTGTGTAACTTTGATATAAGGGGTAATCATGCCAGGCTGGACGCAACAAAATAATACCTCAGTTATAACTCCCTACTTTGTCTAAGTGCTTTCACTGGCAACCATTAGGTTCTGTTACCATGGCAATGATTTTCCCATGAGATCTCACTGAGTGGTTGGCCAAGCGCTCTGAGAATGATGCTGTGCCATCAATTCACCATTTCCTGAAATAGGAAAATTAATAAAAAAACAACATCATCGAGCTAATTTTTAAGCTATTTGGGTGATATAATGTATGGCTCTGGGTTTGTTGCTTGTGAGATATTTGAAGGTTAATGTGAACAACAATGTATTTTCCTATTTTCAGTTATAGCCACATATTGTTACAATGGTAAATACTAAGTATCAAATTATGAAGCAAGCTTGTGTTCAAGAAATACCGTTTTGCAGTTTTTTCCTACTCTTACATCTATCTGTATGATGTCAATGAGAACAGATACACCACCATGGCCATTGTCAGGACAGAAGCCCCACCCACCAGCTGCACATACAGTAACTTATTTTTATGAGGTGTGGCAGAGGAAAGTCACCTTAAAGATAAGGGGAAGGTAGACAACTCTACACTAGGGAAAACAATCGAAACAGTTATTGATTTCAATTCAATCTCATTCAGTTTAATTTAATTAAATGAATCATTTATATAGCATCAAGTCACCTCAAGGCGCTTTATATTATAAGATAAAGACCCAGCAATAATACAGAGAAAACCCCAACAATCAGATGAGCAAGTAGTTGGCAAAAGTGGAAGGAAAAACTCCCTTCTAAACAGGAAGTATCTCTGGTAGAACCAGGCTCAGGGAGGGCCAGCCACCTGCCACAACCTGTTGGGGGTGAGAGGAGGGAGGCAGGACAAGAAACAGCGACTGTCACCCTGTCCACCACCACTGCAAACAAGAAGGGGCTCAGAGCCAAATCACAGATGAAATCCCACCTGGTTATGAAGTAGAGTATAGATAGATATAAATAGGGATTTGCGGTTATGAATACTTTCTTACAGACTATTATCTAATGATGCCCATCTATATTCCCACCTGCCACAACCTTGCAGTCTCCTATCTCTTTAAATCCGCACCTTCTGCATAAGATGTAGTCCACCTGTGTGCACCTTCCTCCACTCTTATACATTACCTTCGACCCTCTCACAAAATCCACGACATCTGGCTTTCTGCATTTCTCTCCTTAACACCAAATCTACCAAACATCTCAACTCTGTTCCCTTCACCTCCATGTCCACTGAAGCCCACTACGATCACCACTCTCTCCACCTGCGACCACTCTCTACCACTTCATCCGACCTACTCCACAATTCCAATTTCTCTTCTGACATCCAACCTGTGGGGCACGTGTAATGTAACAACTTCAAACTCATAATCCTGTTCTTCACATACTCTTCCTTCAAGATTATTTCTGACACAAACCTTCCCATGTACCTGGGCTTGGGACAGCCAATAGGAATAAAGTGTCTTGTTCTACTTCCTATAAACTGGTATCGTGATTATTCAAAGAATTCAGCATCAGCTGAGGCTAGTTTTTCTAGCAGTAGAAATCAGTAACAATGTAAAATATTTAAAATGATAGTAATTTCAAATACTTTAAATTATTTTAGTGTTTTCTGTTAATCTCTGTTCATTACTGTTCAAATGAAAAATGAAACCTCAGTGATGAACTCCCAATAGATGCTATTTCCAGGTCTAGCATCATACAGAATAGACAGACATGTTAGTAGTATTAATGTTCTCTTTCCTAAATGTCAAAGCGGTCTTTACCTAAACTGTCAGCTCTTTCAGCTCTTTCAGACAAGAACAAGAATGATCGATTTAACCACATTTTCTTGATACTGATTAAAACAGATTTTCCTGTTTTTCTCAAATCACATTCAGTGTGCTTCCCTTCTATGTTCTGAAACTCGAACCACAGTGTTAAATAAATGTATGAATGCTTAGTGGTCATATTGAAACCAAGGTTGTGTTGTGCTGAAAAGTTTACATTTGTACAGCCTGTAGCCACTACAGCAGGGCTAGTGGTCACAACAGTAAACGCTGGAAGTAGACTTGCACCAACAGAAGACTGAGTGCATTAAGTATTTCCCCCCTTCCTGCTTTCTTAGGTTTTTCCACATTTTTCATACGTGAATGTTTTAGATTATGAAACAAATTGTAATATTAGACAAAGATGGCCAGAATAAATGCATTTATTAGGTGGAAAAAAAGCAATCCTCCCTTTGTTAAATCATGAATTAACTACAGACTTTGATTTCACAAGCTACACTCAGGCCTGAGTGTAGCAGATCTGTTGTATCAACAATTTCAATTCATCCTGCACCAAACAACAGTCAGTAAAAACCCTACAATAATACAGAAGAAGCAATAACATGAACCCCTATCACAGGGGTGTCCAAACCCAGGCCCCAAGAGCCGGTGTCCTGCAGGTTTTAGATGTGTCCTTGATCCAACATAGCTTATTTAAATGGCTAAATGACCTCCTCAACATGCCTTGGGCTACGTTCACACTGCAGGTCTTAATGCTCAATTCCGATTTTTTGATCAAATCCGATTTTTTTGTCTGCTCGTTCACACTACAAATAAAATGCGACAGCAAACGCGCTCTAGTGTGAACGCTCAAAGCTTCACACTAGAGCGCGTGTAGACTTGCGCAAAAGAAGACGTCATACACAACGCGCTCTGTTTAGACCCAGAACAAACTATATTGTTTGACTGATGGCCCTTAATATAAAGACTTCGGACTTCACGTTTCCCAATTTTTGCTTTAAGTTATTTTGTTATTTACATAATAATGTAGATAACCTAATAATGATCCTTATTGCTGTTTTAGAGGAGCGGTGCTTCAAAGGATAGTTGCAGATTTCTGTCAGAACCTGCAGGTTATGCAGTACAAATAAAATGTTCACGTTTCTCCAACGTTGTCTTCCCAGCAGTTTCACCTTTGACCTTAGAACTGAAGAAGCTTCTCAGAAGAGAGGCGAAACGTCTTCAAGCAACTTAAAGAAGTCCAGACACTTTTCTTTGCAATCTCCTTTGACTACGATGACCTGGATGACTGAGAACCTTCACAGACTTTTAACAGGAAGAAACCTCCAGGAGAACCAGGCTCAGGGTGGGGCAGGCATGTGCTGTGATGGTTTAATGGATAAGGTGAGGACAAAAAACTTAAATAGAAGCAAAGTAAGCTAACACATCATGCCAGATAAGAAACAGATTAGAGACAAAGTTATTGACATCTGCTAGCCTGAAAAGTCGGCACATAGCAGTGCAATAATCATTACAATATCGTATTTGATGCTCTTCTTTTAATTATTGACTTTTGGTTCAACAAAAAATATAGACTCTAAAACTGTTGGATTGGCTTATGGTGTAGGCTCAGTCATAAATCGTAAACAAGCTGATATAATATCTGACATTCACTGTTTTCTTGGTACAGCCTGCATTACTCTTCTTACTGGTAGTGACGACAAACCAATGTCCTAGATCAGGGGTGGGGAACTCCAGGCCTTAAGGTCCTGCAGCCTTTAGATGTGTCCTTGATCCAACACAGCTGATTTCAGTGGCTAAATGACCTCCTCAACGTGTCTTGAAGTTCTCCAGAGGCCTGGTAATGAACTAATCATCTGATTCAGGTGTGTTGTCCCAGGGTGACATCTAAAACCTGCAGGACACTGCCACTCGAGGCCTGCAGTTGTCTACCCCTGCTCTGTTAGGCTTGTGATCCCTAGTCTGTAAATAAATGTGTAGAAGGACTTCAAACAAATAACATTAAAAACAGCAAAAGTTTTAAAAAATGATTTGCATAATGAAATGGTAAATGGTAAATGGCCTGTATTTATATAGCGCTTTACTAGTCCCTAAGGACCCCAAAGCGCTTTACATATCCAGTCATCCACCCATTCACACACACATTCACACACTGGTGATGGCAAGCTACATTGTAGCCACAGCCACCCTGGGGCGCACTGACAGAGGCGAGGCTGCCAGACACTGGCGCCACCGGGCCCTCTGACCACCACCAGTAGGCAACGGGTGAAGTGTCTTGCCCAAGGACACAACGACCGAGACTGTCCAAGCCAGGGCTCGAACCGGCAACCTTCCGATTACAAGGCGAACTCCCAACTCTTGAGCCACGATCGCAGGGCGATCGTGGCTCAAGAGTTGGTGCAACAGTTTTATGGATAAAAAAATGCTAACTCAAGAAATCTCATTGGCTTTGATTTTAACTACTAGTCTTAAAACACCTAAAAAAATGAAATACTTTTCAAAAACTTTATTTTTTAATTAAAATTTAACTTTTTAGGACTTTTGAAAAAAGCTTGAATAATATTACACTGCGGGAAAATTAGTTTTCGGCCTGCTCTGAGCCAATACCTATAATGCTAATATTCAGAAAGCTCTTTTCTTCATAGTAACACCACAGAACAACACATATGCAGAAGAACTGCTGGATATCCGTCATCCAGTTGGATGATCTCACTCATAACTTATTCTGTGTGTATGCAAGGCCACGATTGGTGCAACAGTTTTATGGATAAAAAATGCTAACTAATTAAAAAAAAACAGCTGGAGAGGTAATATTTAAAATCCATTAGTCAAACAACAGGTTATAGCGTCTCTGATGGGGACTATTTTCGGACTGTGGTGCATTTGTGAGAATGGATGGTGTGTGTGGGATTGATAAACTACAGTATGTGTGTTCATGGTAATGAAGTAACATGCCACCAGAGCAACAGTGTTGCTCATTGATCATTTGGACAACAATGCGGCCCTATGGGGCTTTGAATACCCCACACAATAGAAAAATCCCCTGCTTCATCTTTCAAAGGTATTCCTGTATGTAAGATATAACAGCAGCTGGTCTTCCTTTACCTTGGCGATGGCTGTTTGCTTGTACATCTGCGTGACCAGGCCCATGACTTCAGTGAAGGGGGTGTCCGTCGTAGCAGCCCCCGACCCCAGGCTCTTCATCAGCCTCTCCCACTCGGCGAAGCTAGCCGAGGCCTCCTGCAAAGCAAGAAGAGGGCAAAGACATTGAGGCTGCGTCCTTTACTTCTTCACCCACCCTTTTCTCGCTCTTGTTCTCTCTACTGTTTTTGAGATATAAAGGGCAAAACAATTAATAGTGCTGCTGGGTGTCCTACTTTTCCTGGAAGAAAAAGAAAGAAAGAGGGAGAAAAGAAAAAAATGCCAGCGATAGAGAGCGAGAGAGATGGAGAATTCCCAAGGATGCCACCCCCTCCGACTGGGCTGCTGTGTTAGGTGGGTCACGAGCATCTCCCAATTATAGCTGCCTTGTGACAAGTCGGGGTCGAAGATGGAGAAGCAGCCCGGCCGGTACAATAAATCAAAGACGCCTCGCGTACTCTCAAGGTGATTGGCGAGAAGTATTTAAGGCGGGAGAGGAGAGTGGGAGAGGATCGCAGTGGGAAAGGCTGCCAGCGAAGAGCAGCATATGCTGCCTCCCCACTCATAAACAAGACACACAGAGAAGCTCTGCATTTGTTGCCGACATGTAGGTTAGCCTTGTTTATCATAAAAACACCACTCAGGAACAGCATGTTTTTCTTTTTTAAGACTTTCTAGTACAAGACAAGATAATTATATAGAAATCGGGCATGAAAAGTAGCACGGGGAAAGTTTGAGTCAATCCTTCTGCAATAAATTCGGCTTGGAAATAGTTGTCAAGTTCCTTGGCTTTTTCAACCTCCAAACTGCTAACTTTGAATTGCTTTGTGATTGGAGCTTATTTTGGGCCTCTTGTTCATCACCTCGCTGTCTTAATTCAAGCTGCAATGTCTGACAGCAGTGAATGTGTAAAAAAATTCAGCAGCAACAAACACTTTCTTAAAGCGCTGCATATCAAATGATGCAAAACTGTGAACCATATGGCAGAGCGATGGAAGGTGGAGGTGGGCTGCGCCTGATTAAGCACATACATACACATAATGGTGAGGTGGGTCAAAGAGGGGAAGGGGGGGGGAGGAAGAGGTGTGAGAACTGGAGAGAAACCCTATTAATGCACGCACAGGCTTCGTCGGGAAGCAAGTTTCACGACTGCATTTCCCGCACTGTGTTTTCTGGACTCCTTACATGAAAGCTTTGCACCATTTAGTGAAAAAATTTGCATTTCAGTGGCTTCGAAACCTCGTCAAAGTCAAGGACGGCTGAATGAATAAATAGTATCGTATTGCTGGAGCACAAAGCTGCGCTTCCTTCATGTTTTTCGCCCTCAGATGTTTCACTCAGAAGCACCTGCATAAACACAGTTGGAGCCGTGCTTTTTTCCTAATTAAAACTGTACATTCAGGCATTTCTTTATAATGTGCTAGAGGAAAAAAAAAAACCCTGAGTGGCTAAGCACTCCACCCTCGATGATATTCACCAGACTAACACTGACTAAAGGCCAAGGCTGAAAATGTAAAGGGCAGGTGGGGCATAAAAAGTGTCTGGCTGTGGAAGATAAAAGCCATCATTAGGGAGTAAAATGAGATAGGAGGAATGAACTGGTGAGTGCTCCTGGTATACAGATACAGTACAGAATATATTGTCAGTTAGCAAAATGAGGCTTCAAAAAGACAGTTTGTTTAGAGGGAAAATAACGTCCACTCGGTCTTTTATGTTTTATATTGTTCACATTTTCCTGCCTGTGGGAGGCAAAATGGATGTGGATTCGGGTGACTGGCCGTTTCACACTTCCTTTTCTCATCTCTGAAACCAGTCCATTTAGCTGTGAGGATGAAACGCCTGTCTATTCTTCTTAGCAGAAATGTGTTAAAAAAAAACCAAAAAAAACTTGCAGATTTGTCTCACGAACAAAAATAAAGGCAAAAACTGCAAAGCAGAACAACCCGTGCTCTTTTGTTTTCCCACCAAAGAAAAATGATCTCCGAGGTCGTTTTCTCTGAGGATATTATGCATCTTGTTTCAGCCCAATGCAGATGAGAGAGAGCAACTCCAACACATGACACGAATCTTTACAACATGTGGCTTAATTGGTGGCTCTATGTAAAATAACAAAAAACACCCACCAACCATATTTAGTCCCCAATTACTGTCCCCTAACATTTAGGGAGAATAGGGGTAAAAATCCTAGATCATCACTTTTTAAGAAACTCATTGTTGTGTCATTCCTGCGATGGCTCAGTGAGTAATTAGCACAGAAAAAGCTCCTGCAGCATTTTCCACTCCTGCTAATACGAGACTGTTTCCAAAAAAGTTGGGATGCTGTATCTGCAATATGTGCCCATAAAAACAGAATGCAATGACTTCCAAAACATTTGAAGCTTATATATAAATAAAAATAATGCAGATATTTTATATCAAATGTTAAAAAAATTAGATTTCTTTTTGAAGAAGAAAATATGTTTTCTTGTTAGTGTTTAATACACGGTTTCAGCTGTTTTTCATCTCAAGATGTGTCAAATGTTTCCACCTTGAAGGTGGTACAGGTCTGAATAGCCAATATATATTAGCCAATTGTGTATATACATATATATATATATATATACACACACACACACAACCAGGCATTACATTATGAAGCATTTAATAGTGTGTTGGCCTGGCCCCATCGATGCTTGGACTTCAATAGACCCCTGAAGGGGAGCTGTGGAATCTGCACCAAAATGTTAGCAAACAGATCGTTTAAGTCCGGTAAGTTGCAAGGTCGGACCTTCAAGGATCGGACTTGTTTGTCCAGCAAATCCCACAGATTCTTGATTGGATTGAGATCAGAGAATTTGGAGGTGAAGTACACCCCTCAAACTCGTTGTTGGGTTCCTATAACCATTCATGAACCACTTTTGCTCTGTGACAGGGCCCATTATCCTGCTGAAAGAGGCCTCAGCCACCAAGGAGCACTGTTTCCACGAAAGGGTGTACGTGGTCTGAAACAAGGCTTAGGTGGGTGCTACGTGTCAAAGTAACATCCATGTGAATGGCAGGACCCAAGGTTTCTTTGGGTAGCTTATTCCCATCGTGCATTCTGCTTCCGAGTGTTCACCAGGCAAGCGAAGCACCTGAACACCCAAGTGATGTAAAAGATAGTGTGATTCATCAGACCTTCCATTGGTCCATGGTGTGGTTCTGATGCTCATATGAACATCGTTGGGGGTTTTGGTTTTAACAAAGGGTTAAGGGGTTATGCAGCCACACATGCAACAAACTGTGATGCTCTGTGTATTCTCACACTTTTCTATCAGAACCAGCGTTACAGTTTTCTGATGGATCCAACCACACAGGCCAGCCTTTGGTCCTCACCCCACATGCATCAATGAGCCTAGGCCCCATGACGCTGCCACTGGTTCATCACCGTTCCTTCACTTTTGATAGATACTGACCACTGCAGACTGGCAACACCCCACAAAAGCTGCAGTTTTTGAGAACTAGCCATCTACCCATCACAGTCTGGCTCCATGTCAAACTGGCCCAAATCCTTACGGTTGCCCATCTTTCCTGCTTCTAACACTCCCTAATATGTCCCACCCACGAACAGGTGCCATGATGAAGAGATTATCAGTTATTCATTTCACCTGTCAGTGGTCATAATCTTATCCCTGCTCAGTATATATCATTTAGTGTTTAATAGTGATGGTCATATGAAAGTGTATCTGACATCATCAAGGAGGATCACATGGCTTCTCTCTTCTTTAACCAAAGGCGTATACTGTACTATAGAACACGATTGATGGGTTAGCACGCTATGTTAAGCTGCAAATCAAGTTCTCAGTAATTTCTCAAAACTTATTCTGAACACAGAACTGTCTGTAGCAGGTTATGTTCAGAGCTTTGACTTAAATCATCTGGAAACAACACACTTTCACAGACTTTTTTTTTTATTTACAGTAAGCTCTAAGTGCTATATATATTATCTGCTGCAGGAATACATTTTATACAAGGAACCTAATGAGCCATATCGTACTGATAAAACCAAATGAATCCCAGCCGTAAAGTTGAAGCAGTGTAAACTGTGTGTCACATTTTCACTGGAATTTGTATGGATCCAGTTGGTCATGCAGAAATGTTTTTAATGTTTGATCCTCATCCTGCTAAGTCTCCTCTACGCTGCTCAAACTGCAGCTAATAGAGGTCAGATTAGAAAACGGATCGTTATGATCTTGAGGCTATTTATTGCCAAAAATTTCCAATCAAACACTTCATCTCACTTTGATCTGGCAACAAGTCTCGTTCGTTAGGTTATGGGGCAGAGTCACACTTGAAACACTGAGTAATATTTAATGTTGAAATGTGTCTCGCTTTAGAAAGTTTCTAATGTGCTGATGTGATGTTAGAAATAAACAGCAGCACAGAGAGCACATCGAGCAATAATGTAACATATTTATTTTACTGATGATGCACGATAATAATAATAATAATGGATTGGATTTATACAGCGCTTTTCGAGGCCCTCAAAGCGCTTTACAATTCCATTATTCATTCACTCTCACATTCATACACTGGTGGAGGCAAGCTACAGTTGTAGCCACAGCTGCCCTGGGGCAGACTGACAGAAGCGAGGCTGCCATATCGCGCCATCGGCCCCTCTGGCCAACACCAGTAGGCGGTAGGGTCAAGTGTCTTGCCCAAGGACACAACGACCAGGACAGAGAGCCCAGGGATCGAACCGGCGACCTTCCGGTTACAGATACGCTTCCCTGAGCCACGGTCGCCCACAATGAACATTAATTGACAAAACAAAAACGTTCTGCAGCTCTTGTGCATCTTAATATAAAGTTTCTGACTCTGACGGGAGTAGGTGGTGCTCACTGCATGAATAACCGACATACACGCACGCTGAAGCAGAAAGCCTGGCCTAACAGAGGAAGTTGATAAACATCACGATGATGTCATTTACTCGGGTTTAGGTTTTGTTGAGTATCTAAAATGGAAGTGTGAAGTTGGTAGTGATGTAATGCAATGGCTGAGCTGGAAGTGGCAGAGTTGAAGATGTTAGGTTTTGGAGTGCATCAGAGGGACAGCTCAGTATGAGCATTTTGGACCAGGCAGGACGAAGACCTCAGAGTGGATGCAGTGAAGGGGCGTATGCAGAGGGTTTGGTTAACAGAGGACAATAGCAGGGATAGGATGATATGGAGGCAGACGATCTGCTTTGGCAAGCCCTAAAGGGAGAAGGCAAGAGAAGAAGACGAAGAAGCTTCAACATCTGATATGTTGTTTTTGTGTTATTTCCAAATAAATACAGATTTCAGATGGATTTCAAATCAGGTGATTATGCTTTCATTTTATACAGCCTTCCAGCTTTTCTGAAAACAAACTGAATGATAGAAAATGTAACAAAAGCCTCTCAGTGGATGTTTCTGAGTGTGTGCTGCTGTGGGTGCTTCCAGTTGGAAACTAACTACTGGTAATCCTTGACCTCAGTGACCTATGCATAGAGCAGAGGAGACACACTAATTTGCGCACAAGCCGGGCCAAAGCCATATTGGCATTCACGTGTACATTCACATGGATCCAGTGCAGCGTGGGAGGCAGAAACCGCAACTACAACTTTGGGGAAGCTAAAAGAGATCCAAACACCTACACACAAAACATGACATTTACTCTACAAATACCCTGGTATCTTCTATATGATGGAGGAAAAATAGCAAGCACACAGAGACCTCATTGCTAAGCTTAGACTAACAGAGAGTTATTTAATCTTAAAGGAGTAACAGGCATTTTTCTCTGAGAAAGAAATAACCAGGTGACTGAACCAAGTGCAGCAGCACAGCTCCTCACAGTGAGGCCAAAGGAGACTGATTAACTGAGGAACTGTGCTTAATTATTAGTTAATCGGTTCATTGTTTGTCTATAAAATATCAGGAAATTGCACAAAGTGACCTCATCTACATGCTGGTTTTGTAAAACCATAAACTTGCAAATATTCCGTTTGCTATAATAAACACATGTGAAAATATTTGTTTTTATTCAGCAGAAATCTCTCACACTTTTTTCAGAGGTTTTCTCACATGACCCTCTTCGAGTTGGATTTGCCAAACTCGCTTCTGCTCTGCCGATTGTGGGCGAGTTTTATACAAAAGGATACAAGCAGACCTTGACACCGCAGAGCTCTGAAAACAGGACTGATTTAGCTTTGTCAGTAGCTGAAAGAATTAGATAACGTGAATGGAGCTGCCAGCGACGTGTTGCTGCGTGGTTACAGAAACAAAGACATAATGTTTGACATAAATTTATATTCTAAAAAAAACGTCCTTCAAAAGCAACGAGGTCCACGAGTCAGACGGGAGATGTCAAGACTTGCACTGAGCGTTCCAATGACTCAGAGGTGTTGAGAATTTTGAGAAGTTGTCACAATAGATCAATTAAATCAGAACATTTAAAATAAATAATAACTCCACTTTTAAAAAAATCTGGAAACTGTCCAACTTAACAGGCACTCTTTTTTCTTTTATCTTACAAAATAGAATGCACAGATTATTATCAGCTGACCAAACAACCAGTTCATGATTCATCTGTAGTCCAAATATACTACAGAAACTACACAAATACATATTACTTGTCTTCACATGTGACGTGCGTCACCCACGTCTACCTTTGCAGCTTCCTTGGGCAGGTCAAAGGGGATACGTTGGCGGATTTTGGGGGGCAGCTGACTGAGCACATCAGCTTTGAGACGACGGATCATGATCTGACTCAGCCGCTGGTGCAGCTCCTCCAAGTTGGACGCCCCGCGACAGTCCCACTGCCTGCGAGGCCCAAAATACCTGTGAGAGAATAAATAAGTGATGAAGTTGTGCCTGCTAACTTTTTTATACACACACCTCTAACTGAGATGCACTTCCCAAGAAACCACACTTATTTACTTGCAGCAGTGCCTTGAAGGAATAGTTAAACATTTAAACATTCCCACCTGGGAGCTGCCCAGCACTAGAACAGCCTTCCATCGTTTACTGTTAAGCAGCTCTGTTGGAGCAGTTGGGGAATCTTCTTTTTTGCCTTTTTGCTTAAGGGCACTTTGCAAAGCAGGAAACTATTTTGCCTAATGGCCACAGCAGCAGGTTTATTCCAAAACTCACGGGCAACTTTCACAATTCATCAGCCAAATGGACTTTTAGAATAGAACTGGCCCCCCACACAAAGGCTGGTTATCTGCCATATTGGCTGGAAGTGTGGACAAACTTAACAAGGCACTGCCAAAATTGGCTGTTTCACACTTCTCTGTTTAAAGCTGTAATTGGTGTAGGATGGGAAACTAACTCATTCTTTCTAAAATAATGTTTCCCCCTTGTGTGCAGATTTGAACCAGCATCTCTCCAGCTGCAGTGCTGTTTTTCCTTTCACCTCTGCTGCTGCCGTTTCCCACAGCAACCTCAACTTTATGTAAGAAACAAGAAGGGAAGATTGCACTCAGATGGCACCGCCTTGCACTCCTCTGAGTGTGCGTGAGAGAGTGCATACGTGTGACTTAGAAAGGCATTCCCCAGCCACACCAAGCGCTCTTAGACACAAAGCATTATATTTAATGGCGCCAAGCCATTCCCTGACCGAGCTGCTGACTTTCATGGACATCCAAAACAATGCATTTGATGTGTTTGTTCACACATGTAACCAATCATCACTGTAAACTGGCAGCCAGTTGGCATTTAGCGCTTGGCTTCAGTTGCAGTCTGGCTTTGACAACAAACCATCAACTCAGCAGCACCACCAATCCAGGCTCAGGTATAGGCCGGCTTATCCCAGCAGACACAATTAAATGGTAGGTGAGAAGGACTGAAACTGTGCTAATTCCACAGAACTGCAGATAAACAGTGAATGAGTACACTTCAATCTGGTGATAGTGGACTTAAATGCAGGCACAGTAAGATAGGTTCAAAAGGTGCGGATTCAATAACATCTGATTTGTGTCAATCAATTTTCATCAATGTACAGTTACCACCGTAAATGAGTTGTATGCCTCCACCATCAATCAGGTTGCACTTCATTTCTACGCCTGTCCAAACTAAATAAAGCAAAGACTTTGATTTAAGGAATTTAATTAAAGATTTTTTAAAGATTAGTGCCACAAATTCAGTTTCTGGTTTCTGACCCAACATAAAACGTGCTCACAATCGTCCCTTCTGTTCCTGAATAATAGTGTTGAATAATGGCCAAAGAAATGGTAGCCCTGAATATCACAAATTCACTGTGCACGTGGTTTAAATAGCACTACTTCACTATGCTATGCGTGTGAAATTTCCTGGCAGGTCACAAAAATGGTTAAAAAGGTCACAGAGACTTTTATGACCACCCATCTCCAAAACCTGATCAGCTCATCCTGTCTGAGTAAACGTCAAATTTGAAATATCCTTTTAAGGAGCTGCAGAGAGATCAAGACCCAAAACCCTGTACCTGAATAAGTTTTAATTTTTCTGTTGTACATATGTTTTCAGATACACCACACAACCTCAATTCTACAAAAGGTTAGAGATATGCTAACCCAACACCTGTGTGTCTCATTTTCACTGTGTGGTATGGAAGATGTGGCAGTTCTACTTAAATTGAACATAAATATAGCTTTCAGCGTCGCTAACGCTTCTATCCCTAGCTGTCGAGGCATAGAAATGTGCGTGATACCATGCGGAGTAATACTAGGTTAAAACAGGCAAATCAATACGACAATAATGCTTCCCAATTTCAATATTAAAATTGTTGTGGAGTGTATGCTGTGAAGAGAAAGCTAGGAGCTATCTATTTACTCTAGCTTCCTGTCTTTATGCTTGGCTAAGCTAACACTCTCCTAGCTCTAGGTACTATTAATATCATGTTCTTGGGTAATACTCTGGACGATATAAACAAAGTGCATTTGAATAACAAAAATGCTGACATAACACACAAATACAGTTATATAAAATGTAAACTAGCATTGCGGTTCATGTTAATAGGAACAACAATAAAATATGCAGAAATTTAGAAAAATGTCACCTGTAATGGGCATTGCAGTATTTTTTGGCATAGTCAGTCCAGGTTCCGAACCTCTTGGGATAAAGGGCATCAATTTGCATGAATAGCTGTAAAATACACAGACAGGTAAGGAGCCTTAACTACAATTTTTAATAAAACCATGGATTAATTCATAGAAATATCTGTGAGAGTGTTTATGTCTGTATGGGGGAAAGAGATAGAGAACTGAAGCAAACTGAAGAGAGTGTGTGATATCTCACTGTCTGATTTCTGAACGAATCTCTTTATAACGCCAATGATCTTCTCATTGCTTGCATAGTTTATCTTATCATACAGTTTCTTTCTAACAATCTTTATCTTCTTATTTAAAGAAATGAAGCATAAAAATGGGGGTTTTAGTACAGCTACACTGATGTGACTATGGAATCTATAAAAGTAGATGTAACTGTTGTGATATTGGTTTTTGAAGTCTTGAGTTGAGCATTTGGCTTCTGATGTGTTGTTTTTTGTTTTTTTTAAACCAGATGTCAAAAGAGAAGGAGTGGATGTAGCTGAGAATCCAAGGGCACTGCATCCTAGCGACTTGCTTTATGCTCTATTTTCTCCTACATGGGACTATAATTTACGAAAATGAACACTGATGTTTTAAAGAAGACTTGAAACTAGTGATTGAGATTATACACTACTTAGGAAAATGCTAACGGAGATTATAAACAAAGGGAAAAGTAACATAGCTTTCCCATAGACTTCTAAAACCTCAGACTGTTTAGGAGCCAGTAGAACTGCCTCCTGCTGGCCATTACAAAGAATGCAAATGTAGGACACATCTGCACTGCCTTTACTTTTTAGACACAGATCCTGCAACCACTTCTTTTACATAGTCTATGAAAATGACCAGTAGCTTATGAAGAATAATGCTAGCTAGTGTTAACAAGCTCGACTGTAGTACTATTTAACTGACATTAGTAGTTAAGCAAGGTGACCAGCTGCCGGGTCTAACTTTTAACTCTTATAAAGAAAAGTAAAGCAAACAAAGTCCCCTGATTTAGCATGTATGTATCCTTGAAACTGCTGGCTGTTTTAGTTCCCACCTTTTCGCTTTTGCACAAAGTAGCATGAGCTTTTTTTAGCTTTAAACAGAGACCTTACCAGAGCTCATGATTAGTCTACTGTCATGAAGTACATCTTCTCTGTAGCTTACCCAAGGTCCTGCTGTCCTTCGCCTAGTTTACCAGCGCTGCGTTGTGCAACTGTGTGGTTATTTGTGTCAGCACCAATTAACCAGGTCAAACCGCTGTGCAGTCTAACAAGGTGAAGAAAATGAAACGGAATTGAAATTTTAAGGATGTGGACACAGTCGACTTACTCCAATTAAACAGCTCCTGGCATAAAGATTTTCAAAAGATCTTTGCTTTGCTTGATGTCGCAAGACAAAAGACAAGCTGCTGCTGTCTGTCTTCAGTGGACGTATGTGACTGCAGGTAAAGAGCGTGTTTATATCACAGGTTGCAACAAAGCTCACAGAATATTCACGTGATGTGTATGTGTAAGTGTGTGTGCAAACATCAAGGCTGCTGTTTGAATGCACACCATCCCTGTCAGTTTTCCAGTATATGCAGCAATTTCTCAAGTAATGACAGTTAATCGTCAGCAGCTACACTGACAAGCCTTATTCTAAATTCAGCACTTGTTCACCGGGAGCTTTGCATCCCCCCTCACGCCACTGATATAATAGGTGGGAGGAATGAGGGCACATCATGAACGGTGCAGCATGCCCTGAGCTGTGTGCTAACTCGATGTCAGAGCCACAGTGAGTAATGATGGCAGTGAGGAGACTGGCACAGAGGCAGGGACAGGGCTTATCAGGTTTATGCTGTGGATGATAAAATGTTATATTCAGTTTCAGATTCTAGTGGCAGGGAGAAGGAAGGAGAGATGATATCTAAAAACTAACCTCACCACTGCAGGCGGGCAATGGCAAAGACAGGATAGCATGTGTCACGCACACACACGCCGAAGTCTATAACACACATGCGCGTGCACTTTTTCGATGATACACCTTCTCGAGATTACTTGCGAGTACTAACTTTACTTCGTTTTGGAATTAATTATCCGCCTGAATTTCATCAGTTAATTATCATGATCGGGTCTAGGCAATAATTAAGTTTCCCTCAAAGCAACGTGGCAGTTAGATGACAGTGCGAGCCAAGCAGAGTCCCGCATAAATAGTTTAGCATATATTAGTTTAGCATATATTAGTCAGGAGGTTGATTATTAGCTCACTGATAATGAAGCTTCTATATATGAACTGCTAAATATTTATATATGAAGCCTCTTTGATAGGAATTTATTAGAAATAATGTTGGTAATCTTTTATATTATTTCTTCAACACATCAAATGAAAAATAAGCAATGAATTGATTCTACTAACGTACGTGTGTGTGTGTGTGTGTGTGTGTGTGTGTGTGTGTGTGTGTGAATGCTGACATGTCACTCTTTGAACCACAGAGATCGACCTCTTTTGTTGTTCAAAATCTAATATCAGCATCAGTAAGCGAACATGTTCCTTCATTAGTGTAAACACACACACACACACACACACTGTAATTGAGTCAAATGTGTATTAATCCACAGCTGAAAATAGTCCCCCGTGATACTAACATTTCTTTTCCTTTTAAAACATAAAAACACATATTTATTATGTTTTAAAAACATACAATGTGGAGTAAGCAAGTCTTAGCAATAACAAGTCAATGTAACAAATTTGGGGACTTTAACTGATAATTACTAATAAAATATTAACTAAAAAAATACTAATATGATGCAATACATTATTTATGTTGAAGATGGAGCAGTTTGGGTTTTTTTTAAAGTTGGGTAGAGGTTTCAATTTCTGACCGTCTCCTGTTTGGTTTGAGGTGGGTGGGTGTGGCTCAGCTGGAACATAGTGATGTCAGAAATTAAACTGCACCAATAGGCAGAGACCAACACACACACTCCCAGCAAAGCAGATTATCTTTTTATTTTTTAAATTTGAACTGTATAAATAGTGTCTCTGAATGTTTAATATACTCTTCATCATTGATTTTTTTCAATTTTACAGACAGATGTTTTTCTGGGTCTTTAACCTCCTAGGACCTGGTGTCCACATATGTGGACATCACATTTTGGGACGTCTAGACCAAAATACTTAATTTTTCTCTACAAGGGCCTGATATGCACTCAAGAGGACATTATGCTGCCACTGTTCTATCAAAATTTGAAACAAATGTCCTCATATGTGGATCTCATCTTTCTCAAAAACAAAAATTAGGTTAAAAAAAATCTGGTAATTCTTTGTTTTTACATTATTTAGGTCCCAATCAGCCCAAATAGCAAAGAAAAATTAAAAATGCATGCCATGAAAGAGCTCGGGTCTTAGGCGGTGCCTCTTCTTAGTTTCTCCACTGTGGTGTTATTTAACATATCCTTTACATAAATGTGCAGAGCACTTTGGAAACCTGTTTAGAAGAAAAGACCTTAATAAATAAAGTTGTAATGTTTTTAATATGCAGCACAGACATTCGGGTGGGGAAAAAAAACTTAAATAAGATACACCGCAGGTTACGAATAATTATGGGGCCTCTGTGTATGTGCGTGGGTGGGTGCGTGTGGTTGTGTGTGCACTGAAGGAAACAGCTATCACAATTAGGCTGTTCTGTACGGTGTGCTAAAACAAATTATTCTTAGATGTTGCACTGAAATTGCAAAAAGGAAGGAAAAAAGGGGTAAAATCTTTACAGAAGATGATGAGAATTAGCTAATAAACACATGAACTTTCATCAATTATTCATTAAGCCAACATCATGACTATTTAAGCAACACAAACACAGTAAAAGCTAAGAGTTACTCTGCTCCCGAAGCTGCAGAAGATGACTGGAAGAATTGTGGGAAGTTTAAAATGCCTAAACACACAGCTGTATCGGAGTACAGCGGGCACACGGTGTTTGTTATTGATACTGTATTGTCTCTTCACATTGAGACGGTGAAAGGATTTTCTATTCACGACGTCTTCTTCATCTTCCTTAGCTGCAGTGATGGAATATGGCTGTAATCTACAGCTTCAATATAACATATATAAAAACGATATAATAAATCATTATGGAGAGGGGATTGGCTCAGCCGCTCTCCAAACACCATTGTCCTGTGAACAGCCCTTCTTATTGTCTTGAAATTCAATAGTCCCCCCCTCCTCCTGTGCGTTTCTTTTTATTACTTGTCTCATTTATTGCGGTGCAGTGTCTCTTCATATCGGGCTTTGTAAATGAAGTTTTTGCAACAAAGGTTATTGAAATAAGACCACGGGATCCTGGAGGATAAGTGACGCCGGAGAGAGTTAATTGGCTTTTTGAATGTCGGATCCGAGCGTAGCCTGCTCTAGAGCAAGTTACCATGGCGATCTACCTGCGCTGCACAGTGGAGCACCTTCGTGAGCAGCTAGAGCTGAGCCCCGAGCTGGCCTGCTAATCTCTCCTCACAAGTGTGGGCTCAGGATTCCTTTATAAAAATCCATCTGTTCCAAATCTACCGAATGCAGCCTTCTCTATTTAGCCACACTGCTCCCTCCTCTTCAGCTCTGTGTTTAATTTTTCATTAAAAATTCAAAGCAGGGTTTGAAGGAACTTTGAATCTGCCGTGTCATTTGGTGAGAAAACAAAACAGCTTACTCCAGTTAAATTTGTATCCTTTCCCCCTGAGGCGTCATTAAATTACCATTTAATCAAGTTTTATTACCTCCTCAGGTCGACCCAGAGCAGGGGTACCGGTGAGCAGGATGGCGCGCTTGGCGCTCTGAATGAGAGGAACGAGAATCTTCGTCCGCGCTGCGTTCCTGGATTTGAGATAATGCGACTCGTCCACCACCACCACAGCAAACCTTTGCCCGCTCAGTGCCTCCACCAGGGGGCGTGCATCTGTGGTGAGTAGGCCATAGCCCAGGACCGTCACTTTACTGCTACCAATGCCACTGAAAGGATAACAGCATACACATAAAAGACCAATAAAAAGAGTCACTTCTTTTAATGGTTTTCGTTAAACCAGTAGTGTGAAACCAATACAATAATGGGAGACAGAGATAGCTAACAATAGCCAAAGTAAAACGGGTAAAACCAGTGAACTTTAGATTCAAAATGAATAATGTGTTTATTACAATGTGTATCTGTAAACTACCTGCGATTGTGACACAAGAAACAAGAATATTATCAGGTTTCTATGGTTACAGTGAAACTAGTAACTCTGTGCTTGCTGTTTGTGCTTTTTCAATGATTGCTGTGTAACTGTTTTATTGACAATAAGCCTCATAAAAAGACCAAAACCAACAGTCTGTTATACCATCTCATTGCTTAGAAATAGCCCAGAATTTATCCTTTTTAAAAAATGTTTTTTATAAAAAAAGTTTATTTAAAGAAATGCTCCAAAATCTTAGTAACTGACTTTTTGTATATGTGGAGGGGCTAAAGGCTAACTAACAACTGACTGTACATTGTAGCCTCTAAAAGCTAATGAAAGCTTTAGACGTTAAGCTTGGGCCACATGATCTAAATTGTATTTAGTTAAAGATTTCCTCAAGTAGCTTCAAATGAAAGAGCTACAAAGTAAGAGCCAAAGATACATTTAGCATTTATATTGGAGCGTCAAACATTTGAGGATTAGTATCCAAATATTTTACTTAAGTGTTATATATAAGATTGTGTCCAATTATTAGCACGACAGGTTTAAATCAAAGGTGTTGTAGCACCTGTCAAGAGTATTTCTGTATGGATTAGATATGATTTCTGAGCCTTCCTCTCAAACCTACTGCATCCATAAGTGAAAGTAATTCTACAATGAAAAATAACAGACACGTAGTTTTTTAAGGCTTTAAAGTTTTGCAACTGTTTAGCCACAATATAATGTGTGTAAAAAACACACGTGTCACTCATTGTTTTTAGCTGTATGGTACAAATAAAATATGATGTTTTTGACCTTGGGTACACCAACAGTACTTAGAGTATTAATTTATTTATCTAGTGCCAATTTATGGGTGATTTTCATGGAGTTTGTTGGCGATGAGTATATCACTGTAGCTTTTGAAGAAGCCCCCTTTAAAGGTAGTAAACGTGTAGTTTACAGCTTACAGTCAGGATTGTATACACACTCGACACCTGCTTAAATGTTCGGGTGTTATTGACTTGGCAACTGAGCCCTTAAGGTAAAGCAAACCAAGCTGTTTAAAAGAGCCTATGGACTTAAATACGTGTCAAGACACACACACACACACACACACACACACACACACACACACACACACACACACAAACCTTTCATCCGTCTCCTTTTTTACGGCTTCATAGCAATTTCTATATTTTTCAGCTATGGTATGTGCAGCTCTGACACGGGTACACAGGCACAGATAAACAAACAAACAAACACACAGGCGACATTCAGCTGCATGAAACTCAATAATGATCTCTGAGAAATCAAAAACATTTCCAGCATCTGTCAAGCTTTAATTCTTTGACTTCACCACACACGCAGGCGCTCACAGACACACATTTCCAAGCTGAAATAAACCTAAGGTGCCATTCATGTTCTACAAAGGCACAAGTGAGTCAAAATACCGAGAGGAGGTGCTGCATAATTTTTTCTTGCCTCCTCGTTCAGTCATTAACACATCCAGTTCAAGGACACGTTTTCCCCAGAAGGCTTTCACAACCTCTTTGCACCTCATCTGTGATGCTGGGAGTGTCCCCCCCCATCTAATCCAAGTCACAACTATAGAAAGTTTATGTCATTCAAAAATTAGAAAGAAAAAAAAACTAGGGGAAAGTTGAGAAGATGAAAAAGTAGATGTTTTCTAAGCTTATATGCAACATTAATCCACAATACAGAAACCTGAATCAGTGCAAACAAAATGAAGCACGTTCCAGCACCAGCATTTTTCCTTCCTGCGTGGGAAAAAATAAATAAATAAAATAAATTCAGCTCTTGTTCAATATCGCAGACGTCGCCTTGACATGATTTGTCTGTCAGTGCTGTCAAACATCGGCCCCTGCTGGCTCTTGACACCAGGGGACACTTTGAGATTAATTTATCGTGCCCAGCTTTGCCGTCTATCACGCTGCCTCCGCTTCACACAGTGTGACCGTGAACGTTCGCGCTTTTATTACGTCTTTTTAGAGTAAATGATTAGCAGAGGGCCGGAGAGAAGAAGTCGTAACAAGAGATGTTAGATGCTGCTGTGCAGCTTACTGTAAGGGCAACGACGCTTTAAATTCAAGTAATGGCTGCCGCCGTCCACTCGCACAATATTTTGCATGGATATTATGAGTACTGAAGAGACCCTGAGTGAGCTTCTACACAGGAAAACCAAAGTTATCGGTGGAAACATGATTAGTTTACCATTAAATGTATTAGCAGCAGACATTCTTTTTTTGGGGGGGTTTGAAACCAGAGAATTGATAATAAATTATATTCTATAAAATCAAACTACAAGTCTTTCTTTTAGAGTTACTTACATGTGTTAAAAAAGGAAGGAAACAGCTGCCCAAAATTCCTGTGTATGTTCTATCAAAGGATTATCAGCTGAAGCTGAACTAAAGTCAGGCCGTACCTTCATGCAGTACCACTTTGTGCCACAGCATGGTGTATTGAGTCAATATATTTAACCAGTCAAGCGTGATGTTTGCTTATAAATGTATTGTGCAATTTAATTTAAAAAAAACAAACAAAACTCACACTGATGGTGTTGAAGTCAAGAACTCACAAATTCTCATGTATCAAATATGATACACTTGGCGTTACAGGGTTCAAAAACAGTACCTTTAAGTACCTTTATGTGATTTTTAAGCCAGTATCGAGCTTCCCTTCTGCAACGCTCTGTAAACGAGACAGCATCGAATAATGTGCACGCTAAGTCACACCACAAAACAAACAAAAAATTTATAATTCACCATCTATCCAGAATTTCACAACCACGGCAGCAGTAATGTGCAGTTTGATGCTACAAACCGCTGCTTTAATAATAAGCCGTTAAGCTACTGTAGTCTTTGTCATTGTGACAATATTAGCCTTTGATTTGGAGTAGAACAAATTGCTTATTCTATATTTAGGAGATCATTCAACTTGATCTTAAAAATACATTTTAATAAGGACCTGCTCCACCTGTTGAGCGCTATTTGTGAACAGTTGGGAGCATTTAAGAATTAAGAGAGAGAGATCAGCCTTCAGGATGTGGTGGAGACCAAAAATAGACAGAAACTCAATTTGATCTCTAGTTTTGCTGTTAAATGTAAACAAGCAGCTATTGTGTTTAGAGCTTTAGTTTAATAAAACAGTCAAACCAGCTTTAAGAACGTCAGAAGAGTCAAAACCAAAATTTAGTCCCAGTAAAACCAGACACTAAGAGGCTGACATGAGTATGGAGGTGATTTTTAGGGATGAAGGTCAAACGGGGTAATGTGGTGCGATGACCTACATGGTGTGGCTCTTGTTCTCCACCAAATTGATGTCTCCAGGCTGCAGCTCGGGGATCCACCTCTCCAGCTCTTCGATCCAGGGGTACTTGAGGGACGAGGGCACCACCACCAGGAGGGGCCACTCCTGCCTGAAGGTGTACGCCACTGCGATGGCCTGCACGGTCTTCCCGAGACCCATCTGGGCCCACCAAACAACAACACATGGCGAATGGGGAGAAAAACAAGTCAATTGTGCACTGACTCTGTGGCAAATTGCATATGACGGCTGAGCTGATGTGAGGCCCAAGAGTAATAAGGTCTCAGAATGATTCTAGTGTCAAAACCGATTAAGCACGTGGGAGTGCAGCAGAGGGCTGACAAATTAATTTGGAAGGCATGCAGCAAACTCTCAGGTTCTTTTTTTTGGAAAATAGATTTCCTGAGCCAGCGTTGTGTGTGCTTACCTCATCGGCAATCATACATCTGTAAAACAAAAGGAAAAACTTTATCAGACAGGTTTCACACTTTGTAGAGAAGGTAATGGCTTCTATATATGACAGACGTTATAGTTTACATATAAAGAGATCAGGTCCTCCAACTAGAGAGAATCATTACAGAAGCCTTAATAACCTGCAGTCACACCCCAACGTCTCAGACTTTTGTGGGTCATGTACACAAAGTAAAAGTTAACATAAACCAACAGCAAGGATTTCTGGACATACAACAAAACTAAAACTACTAATGTACGTCTGCAGGACTTCTTGCTATTCAATATTTATGTTGTTGTTTCTGTCGAGTTTGAGATACTGCATCTAATGCAGCAGAGTACCTTTGCAGACCACAATGTTTATGTATTTGGGTTCATTCAGTTCCTAAAAACAACAAAAAAAAAACCCTCGCTGACTGCTGTAGAAGCCGGTGTTTCACTCTCTGTCTCGTAGGCAGCAACAAATTTAATTCAGGTCAATTCATTGGGGAGAACTTGAGCATTTTTATTTCTATTGAGTAGTGTTATTTGGGATTTATGGTCCCGCATTGGTGCCTGTTTGTCTAACTCTTTGGCTATGCGGGGACAGGGACTGTGGGAATTCAACCAACAGTCCTTCAAAAAGCCAACGGATATGACGATACACGTAAGTAGAATTCTGATTGGTTGAAGAGTTGACTTGAAGAGGAAAGTGAGTCATGGAGCATACCCCAAAGGAGAAGAAGCAAGCTCTATACTGTAAGTATATAAATAATAGAAGCCATCAGATCAGTATTTTTTGGTAAAAATGTTGGTATACACCCGCCCCCAACAATATATGGCAAAGTCCCCGACGAATACGGGCACATTATTACTGTAGCACAAATACAACATACGTGATTCATTCCTATATTTTTGCCATCTACTTTACAGTGTAGAACTCACACAGTGTGTGTGAAAATAAGTGCAATGTAAGAGGAAAGCTTTAAAATGTAACCGTTAACATTTAAATGCATTTAAAAAAATTATACTTCTTTTCCAAACATGAGTGTTACACTACAATCATGGAAGAGCTTTTGGCTCGGTACATTCTCGGGGAGAATGCAGCATTATGACTAACAAGAGCTGAAAAAAATAATCAATTAATCCCATTAGTCAGTCTACGGAAAATGGGCAGCTGCTATGACAACGAATTAATCATTTAATTATCAATCAAAAATAGCTGATTTACTGGTTGCTTATCATTAGGGTCCTAATGTTGTTTACATCTGAAATCCAAGCTTTTTATGGAGGGGGAGATGAGCCATGACTGAACCTATGAACGCTCACCTAACGTGGCTCTCTCATATGACATTGTTTAGCAACCGAACTATGTTATGGATTAACAGATATATCTGCCAAATACCTGTAATCGGTCATTATTACCCCTGATGTGGTTAGCTGGGATTAGTTGATATTTACTGTCACATCAATTCTGATGACTAAATGGAAAAAATAATGAGTTGAAGAGTTAGTAAGTAGATTTTATTTATTTAGGACATTTGTAAAATCCTAAAATTCAAATGACACACATTCACATTACAAACATAAATATCAAAGAAACAACCTATTGCAGAGATCAGCAAAAAAAAAGGTCATAAAGAAAGTCGCAGCTGAGGTTTGTCTGAGGTCACTTGGGAGGTCATCCCAGAGTCTTGGTGCAACACCAGCAAAGGCACGACTCTCTTTTGAAATAAGCTTTGACCACCTGGTGGGGAAGAGTGATGGGGAAGCAGACTTCAACGATCTCCAGGGAGTGTAACACAAGACCATTTAAGGCTTTAAACACAAACAGCGCTGCTTTATGCTCCGTCCTGTAATGCACGGGAAGCCGATGCAAGGCTGTCAATGCTGGAGTAATGTAAGCTCTCTTTTTTGTCCCAGTCAATTATCTTACTAAGGCTCTTTGAATTATAAGTTAGCTAGAGATGACTAACTCTAGTACACAGTGCGTTACAGTAGTCCAGTCTAGGTGTACTAAAAGATTGCATAGCCTTTGACAACTCTGTCGACAGCATTTATTAGTTTGTCAAGTTTGGTTCTCCCTGCCCAGTGGGTTTGGGCCCATTGTCGTGACCTTGCCTATTCATAAATGCTTCCAACATCATGTCAGAGCAAACAGTGCGACGGAGCGGCTCTGAATGCCTCAGACATCGTCTCTCATTATTCTTTCTCCTCCTCCCTCTCTTCCTCTCCCCATCTCCGCCCCATTTCTCTCTTTCAGCTGAGGAACATGATTAATGTGCACCTTGCCACTGGTGGTTTTTCTAATTGCCAGCACACCGGCCCAGTCAGCGCAATGCACACACACACACACACACACACACACACACACACACACACACACACACACACACACAGTGTCACACCAAGCGTCTGTGAAAAATGCACACAATAGACATGCAAAAATACACACCAGACACACACACGAACAAAAAGAAGCGAACACATATATGGATACAGTATATGTGCTCGCGCATCCAGCCGCCCACACACACACGCACACACACACAGGAGAGGCAGTGCAGCTGGGGCAGGTGCTTGCCATTTCTCAACACATTAATCATCCTCCTTTAAATAACCTGAGTGTCGTCTTGACGGTTTGAGACTGCGAGCATGCTGCAGTGCTGTTGCCTGACGACGGCACGCTCTCTGTCACAGCACCTTTCTAATGTTATCTCTGAAACCCACAAGCCCCAAAGTGTCAGGAAACGGGCTCCGGTGCCTCCCAAGCTGGCAGTGATGATTTGATGACTTTGACCTCTGCGCGGTGAGGCACGGTGCGGGCTCGGCGTGTAACCCCAATCTTCCAAAGCCCCGTTAAGGCTCTCTTCTGAGGACTGGACCTGTGCTGCTCTCTGGTCAGTGGAGAAAACTGCTCACGAGGTTAGACGCTGGATAAAAAGCTGACTTAAAGGGTGCTTCAGAATGGGATCACTCTGATTGCGCACACAGTTACGGGCTCATAGTGCAGTCTTGCTCTATAGTGTGAATCAAAACAAAGCAGGAAATGTTGAAGCAGGTTCTCACATGTTTTGATAGCATCTATGCCTTGAAAAAGGATATTATAAACCTTAGTTAAACAAAGAAATGTTCAGCTTTTGCTCCCGGCTTTTTTGTGCTCACAAAAAACTGTCAGAAAGCCCTTTTAGTTCTCTTCTTTCCCCACAAGGGAGAAAAATCTAATTACAAAAAAACAAAGCTAGTGTTTCCCAAAGTAATCATAATGTTTTGCTGTTTTTATTGTAGATTTTTAATATCACTACACCTCTGCTGAACTATGGTTTTTATATTCTGTTTTCAGCCACTTCCAGAAAGAAAGGAAGAAGCAGCAGACAGAAAAATAATCACATTTAAAACAGCAATGACCTCTAAAGATGCCGTTCTTCAGGAGCTCTGATTACAGATAATAGTTTCTGTTCATCATATAAAAACAGCAAGGACTGAAAGAATACTGTGCAGCATTTGAGAAGAAATAACATGATTTTCTTGTTGAAATTGAAAGGTTGCTCATTTCCGGATGTCCAGAGGTTTTGCTGCTACATTCTTATTATTGAGGATGTAAGAATCCTGCACGGCAGAAAAAGCCTCCTTCTGCTAACCAGACTCAAAGTGAGGGTCTGACCTTTGGCCAGGCAGTCACCCCCACCACCGCAATCAAATGACCTCGGTCCTCTTTTATTGAGTGATGAAAGAAATCTTAGTTTCATCCATGATTCAGGTTTAAAATGCATAAACAAATCAGCTCAGTTATCAGTACTGGCATTTTCCATTTCAGATAACTTGCACAATTACCGTCATCAAAAGTATAGTCAGTCGGCCATTTTTAGCCTGAAGTTGTTCAAAAACGCAGCAGCCAAACTTTCTTGCTGCTACCAAGAAGCGAGCCCATGGCTGTGCTGTACTGGCAGTTTTGTCGTTGCTTTTAAAACACGGCACGAGCTGTCGCCAGGACCAAACTGGATGGAGCATTTTCATTCCTCGGCCCTAAACTGTTGAACAGTTTGGGATCCGCAATTAGACTTTTCACTCTCTTGATGTTTTTTAAACCTCTGTTCTTCTCCTCAGTCTCCTAATGATCGTCATGGAGCCATTCCTGACTCTGTATATTGTGCTCATTTCAATAAACACCTTTCTCCTTTTTTATAGTGTTTTAAATCACATGTGTCTAATCTCACTGTAAATCCCTTTGGTTAGAGCAGCTCTTGCTTTTAAACGCACGCTATAAATAAAAGACTTGATTTCATAACTGCTAGCTAAAGTTAGCCAACTTTCATCTGCTGACGCTTTAATGTTTACATATGTGCTATGGCCAATGCTAGCTTTTGCCACACATTTACATTCTCTTCATTTCAGGACAAAATATCACAGCTGAATGATGTTCACAAACTGATATCGGGTCATGTGAAGACAGATGCTGCTTTTGGGTTTGAAAGTTAAACTATGGACATATTCAAACTTGGTGAACATGGTCACAGGTGAATCTGTGCAACTTAATTTCATTAACTTTTATTAAGATGTACTCGATTTTATAACTTTGCACTTTGCAACTGCCAGTCTCTTGCCACACATTAAATATAATATGTTCCTTTTATGGTCTGTAGGTGTAGGCGTGCTCTTACATTATGAACTTCATTTTTTTTTGTTATGTTTAATCATAATCTTTTTCTTCTCCTGAGTCTATTACATTACATAAAGTATATGAATGCACTGTAAGTTTGGCCATAACAACGCATTTATTCTTAAAACGTTATCAAATGATTAAGTGAACGTATTGTTTATGTTTCAATGTGTTAAGTGTTTCTCAAAAAAAATAAAAGTATTTTCTCAAATACACAAATTGAACCCAGCAGGCTGGAACATTTATTTACGATGTGCCACCTCCGCACTTTGTTTCTATAAAAACCTCTTTACATCCTGGATGGATATGGTCCAAACAATAGAAAGTTACCTATTAAGGCGACAGGTTACTAATGGTGGGTGAAATTTTTCATGCTGTTTAATGAAATGCATCCCCTGCTGCTTTCACAAAACAAAATCTATCCTATTATATTGATAAAAAAAATTATAGCAAATTTCATGCCTTATTAGGAAGAAATGGAATTTAGAGCACCTTAGGAAGCAAATATGAAAACTAGTTTTTTATTTATAAGGGAGATACAGGACCCAGTCACTCCCTTTAGATTACTGCTAAGACGTGTCAAAAAACAGTCTAATTAATAAATTGCTGCGTCATATTATGGCAAATGCAAAGCTTGATGCATACTAGAAAACAAAAGTAAGTATGATGAACTGCGAAGGCATTCAGGAGACAAAAGGTTGTGATGTTTAAATGATGTTTGCTTTGCTGCGTCACCATGCCTTTCTGAATGACAAAGGAACTGCTGCAGCGCTACTTTAAACTTTGAAACCTTTTTATTCAGTTTCATTTATGTAACACTAAATCACATCAGCAGCTACCTCAAGGTGCTTTATACTGTAAATTAAAGACCCTACAATAATACAGAGAAAACCTCCTCTATCAGACAACCCACTATGAGCAAGCATTTGGTGACAGTGGGAATGAAAAACTCCCTTTGAACAGGAAGAAATTTGTTGTCATTTGCTGCCCTTGCTAGTAGCAGTAGCGGTCTGGACTTTCCTTTGCCTCCAGAGCCTCAATCTCTTTCCTCAGAGATCCTGGCCCATGGTGACATGATCACACAGCTGCTGCAGATTTGTCAGCTGCACATATTTGATGCAAGTCTCCTTTTCCTTCAAATCCATTGCTGAATTGAGATTTGGTAATTGTGGAGGCCATTTGAGTACAATGAACTTATCATCATGTTCGACAAAGCAGTTCGAAATGATCTGAGCTTTGTGACGTGGCACCTGGAAGCAGCCATCATGGATACACCAATAGCGGTCGTTTTCCATTACGCTACAACAAAGCAGGATGTGGAAACGACGGTATACCTGCTGCTCAGTGTATGACTTTCTCTCAGACTTGGGGACTATGGTGTTGTTTTTTGTGTAGCCATTTCCCTTGTTGGCAGGTTTCAAAAGTGGCAGTGCCGATATTCGCAAAGCGGATGCTCCCACGACTCATTGAGTGACGGCACTGACTACCCAATTATGGCATGCAGTCTGTTGACGTCACATTTTCAGATCACCTCAGATGGAATCCTAGGTACCTTAAAAGTACCAGGTACTTCCTCCTAATGGAAAAGCCTAAAAACCATGTTGAGCCATGCCAACCCAAGAAGGTACTAGTGGAAAAGGGTTATGTGGTTGTAAAGGGATGGACATGGTCACCAACAATTCTCGGGTAGGCGGTGTCACTTAAGCATGTCAGTTGTTTTCAATGGGCCCAAAGTGCGCCAAGAAAATATCCCCCACACCACCACCTGAACCAGCACTACAACAAAGGATGGATTCACTGCACATGTCCAAACCATCTCTGACTTTATCCCCAAACCACTCAACCTGAGTTATCCGACTGCTCTCTTGCTGCCTCCTAACACACCTTCCCCCTCTTCAGCCAATAGTAGCAGTGGAGGCAGTTATTTTTAACCTGGGCCCAGACTGTTCCAACATACAGATCTGATTCTTTATCACCTGTATGTTTGATTTGGCAAAGCCTTAACCCCGAATGCCCTTCCTGACACAACTCTCCCCATTTATCTGGGCTTGGGACCAACACTAGGAGTACACTAGCTTGTATCCCCTGTGGCTGGATTACACTGACCCCTGACATCAACAAGTGTTTTTCACCTGGGGAATTGGTGCTCACTGGGTTTTTCCTCTCCTTCAGACCATTCTACAGAAACCCTAGTAAAACATTTTGTCATCATCTGAAAAACTGCCATTCTACATTCAAAGACATTTAAATGACCTTTCTTCCCTATTCTGATGCTGGGTTTGAACTTCAACAAATTCTCTACCATGTCAACATGTTACCAGGCTGATTAGATATTTGAATACTACGCAGCCTACATAAGTGGCCGACGCCATTACCAGCATTTATTCTTATGCTGGTGTGCTGAGGAAACAATGGCACCTGACGACATCGATGTCAGAGTTAACTGAAGTTTCATTTCTAGGATGATGCAGAAAGGTTTTGCAGTTACAGCGTACCAGTGGCACAGACTTACTGTATAAATCTATTTCTATGTGCCAAACAAAATGTCCAAATGAAAGTATCAAAGAGCCTGTGAAAGGGCCTGAATGGGAGGTTGTGTTTAGGTAGGTGTTTGATGAAAAATGGTGTAGTTATTAAGTCAAGTTTCTAAAAAATAAACTCTTAATAAGTAGATTCAAATAAGATAAAATACACTGTTGCTGATTTAGTTGTGGGGTTTAAAGTTTCAGAGAAATGCTCTCTATGAATGATATCCATCGAGCACCAAGCCTCATTAGCCCAAATGATTTTATGAAAGCACTCTGTGTACAGTCTTTATATTAGGAATAGTTATTACGGTTCTGTAAATATGGTTTAAACTCATGCACCTACATTTATTCAGAGAACAAAACTCTATATGTGGGCCATTACAGGGAGAAAGAATACAGCATTGACCTCCTCTGGCATCAGCACAGCATTTCTTATTCAATAAAAGCAGAGGCAGTTCCTTACAATAATATTTAGGACAAATTAGAGCAGGTTAGACTGCAGCACATGGCTGGTTTCAAGCTACGGTCAACACCTTTCATCACCTTAATGAAAGCGACCAGGAGGTCTTAATGGATGCACTTTAACTCAAATTAATGCTGTTGTTTTTTTCACTACCTGGCCCACTCAGAGCAGTATTTTACGTGTACGCTTCTTTAAAATAGCCGAGTCTATACAAATGTCAGCACTTAAATGGCAAACTTCTGCCCAACTTTCTAAACAATACAATCAACCACATCTCATGGGTTTTTATTGTCATACGGTACCGCAACTTTCCCACATTATCCCCCATCTAGCTCCATAAAATTCACTCACCCTCCTACACAGGCCGATACAGCCGACTCCATAAGTATTTGAATTGCAACAACATTTGATGTTTTGCTTCGGTACTCTTGATGCTCTGGATGTGAAAAGAGACAATGACTATGAGATTTAAAGGAAAAATCCGCCCACGTATCCTCCTACGCTGTTAGACATCCAACATCAATCTATGATGTTCAGTGCATTTCAGGAGGTATTTTATAATGAAGGGTTGCCATTTATTCTTCGTCTGTCAGCCTGCCTTGTCTAGTTGCATTTCAGGTAGTGATTTCCTACATTTACCAGAACTGTTATACCCCTTCCTAAAGATCTAGCAAGTCAGCTGCTGCATTATTGCATTCTGGTCTATTCATGTTAGTAGGTAGAAATATTATTTCCGCCTTTTTCACTGTGATATTCAGTTGAATATTAGTATTCATTTCAGTCTCTTTCCAAGGAAACTGAATGAAGAAATGAAGAACAGCAGGGTGGCTCTAATACGGAGAGAATGATCAAGGTTTCTGCCAATAGCAATTGCATTTTAGCTTGTGGTCTCTGTCTATGCTCTCAAAGTAAGATTTTAACCTCTTAG
The DNA here is from genome assembly GCF_057382275.1 of Copadichromis virginalis. Classification (NCBI taxonomy): domain Eukaryota; kingdom Metazoa; phylum Chordata; class Actinopteri; order Cichliformes; family Cichlidae; genus Copadichromis; species Copadichromis virginalis. The sequence goes on along the minus strand of NC_140639.1, from coordinate 38,949,725 downwards.
CCTCTTTTGATGTCTACTGTTGCAAATATAGCATGTCCGTAACTGAGAACCGTAACAAGATGGACCAAGCCCATTAAAATTTGCATTTCTCCATGTACTCAATATCTAAAAGCAATAATCTGCACTTAAAAAGAAATTTAAAAAAAAACAACAACAACAAACAAGCATTCAGCTAGCTAGCCATCATAAAAAAAGCATAATAGGCATTTTCATTAGCTTTTTAAAAAAAAAAAAAGAAAAAGAAAGAAAAAGAAAAACACTAAAAGTTAGACCCAGTGTCATGCAGTGATGGAGAATCTCCAAAATAAAGGTCCATTCATGGAAGCCAAACAGTCAAACAAACACAGTTTTAGATCAGCTTTATAAGCTTTAGCTTAGCTTCATTAGCTAGCCAAAAAAAACTAACAACTAAAAAACACAGTAGGAACCAGCTAACTACACTAAATGGACAAAGGTACTGGTACATTACACATGTAATGCATGCTTTCAAAACTGTACGTAAAGGCAGACTGTGTGGCTGGATGCATGATCTTATACAAATGTAGTGTGTTCGAACAGTTTTGTCCACGTAGCGTAGCTTACTACCTAAAGTAACTGAACATCAAGGCTCAGGCACATTTTCTGGTTGATTATTTCTGCTTTTAACTTTAAATACACATAACAACAGAAAAAAATCATGTTAACTTTATGTGAATAAAGCTCAACAGCTGCGTCTGTTAAATCTGTGGCTATTACTTTCATTCCTCAAAAAAATCCAAAACGGTGTGGTGTGCTGACTGGCTTGGAATACATCTGTTAAAAAACCCTGTTAAAAAAAAAACCAAAAATCAAACTATTGCTCGAAGCCAAGCTTTTAATAATCAACTGATGGTATTAGACTTTGGCAAATACCTGCAGCTCTGTCCTAATATTTACCAGATATGGAGAGTTTATCCTACATCAGCTCCAATCTATTTCAAGTTAGGATTTTCTATATACAGCAGTTGATATTTTCTCATCTGAGTTTAGTGTGGAAATACGATACAAATAATTATGCCAATCAAATACAGAGTTTTTTTCAGTATATCTTAATATTTAATTTTGAAAAGTGTTAATGTCTCCTTTCTTGGCATGCATTACATTCATGTGAAAAAAGTGTAGACACAAACAGAATCTAAATGAAGCTCCAATTTTATTGTTTAAAAAGATTACTCAAAGACTCAAAAGCAGATTTGCCAATTTTATATTCATATTTTTGTTTAAAATTTATTACCACCACACCAAACCTGACATGCCTGTTATATGTGTTAAGTAATGAAAATGATCTTAATCACAAAAAAATTACAACCTCCCGCTACCTGTAGTCTCTTCTGCTAATACCATTTGTGCTAGTCTCCAGAGAGAAACGGTGCCTGCGCTGCTCTTCCCGCCACACTGATGCCAATTGACTGAGGTAGCTGTCCGCACGGTGCAATGAGAGCCAATTGACTCCTGACCCAACGTGTAACAAAGCACTGCCTCCCAGTGTTCCTGAATCAATATGGCCGCGTTGCATCAAAGCAGAGCCCCTCAGATTGGCTCCTCCTGCGCTGACCTTCCCGAGAACCCACATGTATATCGACTGGTCAGGGAGGAGGAAACGGGCAAGTCCCGGTCGGTTCCTACAGTTAATGCTCCATGCATACAAACAGTTGGGGGCAACTCAGAAGCTTTTTGTGGATACCCATTTTCATAGCTACAGTCTTACAGTCTTCTGAACATCTGGATTTAGAATATATTCTTCTTGACATACTTTTTACATTTTGTAGCGTGGTAAGAAATCTCCGTTCTCACTGCACTAAAGTGGAGCTGAACCGTCTACTTTAAAACTCCATTAGGGAAATTATCGGTGCAAAGATACCATCCTATTTGACTAAATCACACACTGATGCTATAGTGGAAGATGTGTTATACTGCAGAGCTTCTCTGTATGCTCAAATGAACATCCCCATCATCATCATCGCCATCATCATCATCATCAGGAAGTGAAAAATCAAAGCACCAATGACAAACAGAACCTTTGAAGTGCTAGGAGCTTATCTTCCAGCACAGCATCACAGACTGAATGTTGTGCAAAAGATAATCAACTTTATGCACTCGATTAGCATTACCTTGGAGGACTTATGGATATTCAGGGGAAGCTTATTCACATTTAATGCCAAGACCACTGACTATCCTTAAAGCCAGATCTTGCATATACATAAGCCATACCATCACAGGAGTGCCACATTTTCTTCCTGTGTGTGCATGCACATCACATATTGACAAAAACTCACCGATTTCACACTCTTAAAAAGATTACTCCGTAGCCCTACACATGCCCAGAAACTCTACAAGGTCTCTTAAAAGAGGCCAAATAAAACTTCTGTTTGTGCCTTTTTACAAATGATAAGTTGAACTCATAAGCAGTAAAACACACCATTTCTTAACTGCTGCCTCGGCCTTGGGGAAGTGCACAGGTATAACTGCACACGCTGTACATTGTTGTTATTGTTGTTCTTATAATCCCACTGCTGAGGTCTGAGCAATAAATCAAATTTTATTTTCCATCACCAGCTTGGATTCGAGTAATGAATAAAACAAAATGAAATTGAGATTAAAAACAATTATTATTCTTTATTTCTTTAGCAATGATGTGTTTTCTTGTTTTGTGCGTTGTTGTAAATCCACCCCACTTCTCTCCTTTACTGAGGTGCTCTTTTGCCCCACACTAAAAGCACAGATTCAATCACTGTGTAGTTCAGACTGGGCCATGATAACAGCGGTCAGCGTGGTTTATATAGAGAAAGTAAAAGTCAGCCTTGCACGCCATTGCCCTGGCCATGACTACATGTTTTAAGACTAACGTAAGGAAAGTCTTTGTATGACTTCTGTCTTCTAGGTGGTCAAGGGGACAAGCTTTAGGATCCAACAACAAAACCAATACAAACACAAGTACCCCGCATCACAGTTTATTCCATGTATTTTTCACATAGCTACAACACGTGGTCAGTAAAGCTCTGCATAGCATCTACGGGCTACCATGTTGGGACCTTCATGTGCAGGTTTCTTAAGAGACACCTTCACTGTCAAAAACGCCCCCAAGTCCTGGCTTAGTGCTCGACCGGACGGCCCTGTGCCTTCCACTGCATCAACCTTATTTTTTACATTTATTTACTTAGTTTGCATTCAAAATTAATCCCAAAGTTCATGGAAATCCACTGTTAAGAAGGTAAAAATGTTCAAGTTCAATAACGTGTGATGCTTCGAAAGCCAACCTAGAATCATGTAAATTACCAGTAATCTCAAGACTGACCACAGCTGTCTTTATTTGCCAAAGTAAACACTCTAAAGTACTTAATACCAGGTCATATGTCATTCAATAGGATTCCTCATTGGTAGCCGTTTCACTTGCTTGCCAGGAAATTGCTCCCTTCACATTATCAGCAGTTATTTTGCCCTTAGCTGCAGAATGATATTTACATCCCGTAGCCTCTGGTCGGCAGCTCACTCTGAATCATTTCAAGTGTGGATGCAGCTTAAAGCCCAGAAGTTTGAAGTATGACAAGCAGCGAAAAGTAAAAAAAACAAACAAAAACAAAACAGGAATAACATTTTGACATCTCAGTTTAGGTAAAAATGGACCAAATGGGAGTAGATCCTAATTTCCAGGTGGCCAACCCTTTCATCTAAGTTTGATGAAACCAGGCTTGGATTGGAACTACTTGGTAATGGACTGGTTTGGTAACACCCATTCACTCACATTCACACATTCCTAAGTGCTTTTATTCCAACACCGAGGGGCAACTAGGGGTTCAGTGTTATGCCCAACGATACTGTGACATGCAGACTGTAGCAGCCAGAGTTCAAACCATGAACCTTCCAATGAGATAGCGATAGAAAGATAGATGACCTGCTCTACCGATACCTCAGTACATGTTTTTCTTTGTTCAGTTTGAAGCATATAAAAATATCCCACAAGCAACATTTTTCATTTTCTTTCGCAACATGCAGTTGAAAATAGCCGTGTGAGTCATAGAACTCATGCATATACGCTTTACACTTCCTCTGCTGGTGCTCAACAGAGTTAATTGATAAAATAGGTCTGGCTATGGAGGCGTCCAAAGACAGATCTTTAGCCAAGGGATGAAAAAAAGCACATCTACATGTCAAAATATTCTGGATAACTAATGAAATTGATGCTTATCTGTGTTGCAGCATTCCACCTAGACACAATAAATCGACCTGGCCTAGCAGGCTGGGCACTAAATAAAAACATTACAGTTTATTTTTGTGCACTGAGGAGGAGTAACTGTGCTGTCCTTTGTAACAGTGAGTCTTTTCTAAAAAGAACATTTTATGAATTTTGAAATTGTTACATAATGAAGAAAGCTGAAAGAATATCACATGAACTGACCAGGCACTAGACATAGTGTACAGTTTATGATTATAACAAAGAAAAAGAAAATCAGCTAATCGGTGTAGATTCAGTGCATTAAAATCCAAGAGAACTAGCATGTTTGATCTACTACTGTCGACCACTGTCCCCTTTAAGGTGCAGCTAGTCTCCTCCCATATGCTTACACAACACATCTGACTTGAAAACATCTTCACAGAAATCAAATCAATACTTGCAGAGGTGGAGTGTAATGTCGAAAACAGAGCGGTACTCCTCTGTTCTCTGTAGGTCTACATTCATTGACGACTATCTTTAGTAGCTATTATTGATTTGCAAGATGTAAATTTCATTTTAAAATGACTGGACTGTTGCCGGGGGTGTCACCACTCACCGTCCGCTCCTCGATAAAGCAAACTCCACTCCCTCCCTTTGGAAAGGCATCAGGCGGTGCAGGAGCTTGTGAGGAAGGCCTGACAGTTGCTCCGACCATCTTGTATCACAGCAAGAGGCCTGTAGGCCATTATCATCCATTTCCATTAGCAAGTCCTCATCAGTTTCTCAGTACTTGCTCAGTCGGCTCCAATTTGAATCTGGAGGACAAAAAAAAAATTAAAAAAAATTGTTAAACCAAAATGTACATGGATTAGCATCTATTGCACAACATATTTAGTTTAGCACTCTGACTGCTGATTTTGTAGTAATGGTGAGTAACTTTCCCCTGCAGCCTTGGTAGCATTGACAGGAATATCATTATTAAATGCTGGATGATGAAGCACGGTGATAGTAAAAGTTGCCTATCTCAGCCACCTCCAGTCACAACACAACAACACCTCCTCTGTGTTGCCTCATCATTCGGGTCAGTCCTGGAAGTGTCTGCTGCCATATGTAATCACAGCCACCGAGACAGGCACACCAGCGACCCAACAAAACTATGACTGTGGCTAAGAAGAACTACTAAGCACAGAAAGTTGGCACTACCTGCGCTTAAGAACAGAAGGAAGGTCTATCATTCATGTCTATTGGTATGTAGCTGGTTGGTATCACATGAAAGGAATGACCACTGTGCAACTGAGTGTGCAAATGAAAAGTGAAAAAACTTTTCATTTCATACCATGAGGGTATTTTGGGCCAAATATTCAGATTCTTTTGTGCAAATATTAAAAAAAGAAAGAAAGAATACTCTGGAAACAGGCCTGGAAGACATATCAAACAAAAAGACAAGTTAGGGGCTGAGGCCTGCCAAAGTAGCAGCCAAACACTCCATGTACCGGTGGGCAGATCCATCCAAGTACTGATAGCTTCAATGCCAATTCGGGTATCAGTATTGGATCAATAGCGCGATCGGATCGGTACTTTGTTCCCAAGTCTAGTATGTAGCCCACTGAATTGTGTTAAATAAATCATAATAATTATAATAAATTATAAATAAATCAATGAAAAAATGTGTTAACCTTTTTGTGTGTTACATGTATTTTTACAGCCTATAGCACATGTAAACAACAGAATCAATCAGAATCCTGTAGTGGTTATTAAAATGTGTTCAGAATTTGGCAAATTGAGGATGATTCAGCTCATAAATCATGACATACTGCTCCCCTACATAAGCTGCCTTTATAGGTTAAAGGTATTAGTATAGGTATCAGCAATATTGGCCAAGTATTTACTTGGTATCGTATCGGCACCAAAACGCAGCATTAGCGCACAGCACTAACCCCGTTAAAAACTTCAGCGAGTCTGTAGCATCCTTAGCTAGAGCTAGTAGAGGACACAGGAAGTTGTGATACTGCCTATAGAAATAAAAGCACCACCTAATTAGTTACATTAGTTACACTCCTCGCTGCTCTGCTGCTTCCTAGCTATTCTGTAACTAGATATTGTTATTAAGCTTTTATGTTTACAGTGTTCACATATAACCACATGCTTCTAGCACAAGCACCCATTTATTGCTATCCTGTAATGAACTCAAGAGAAATTTAGTCACATGGCAGAAGTGTTAGCAAAAAAACCCAAAACAATACAAAAAGAATTAAATAAATACATGAACGGTATTTTCGGTTGATTTATATATGTAAGGTTTCTCCTACCTAGTGATAGTGCGCAATGACGCGAAGCAATAAAACAGCAGACTGAACTAAAAGGCCAGGATGGTTTCGCGGCAAATTCAAGGTACACTCGGTTTATATCACCCGGCATCCGCTACACTTAAGTACCGGTGACTATCCCGTGTAACTTCCTAGCACTTATTTAATTAAATCGCAACTCGACTGACGGTGTGAAAAACACATATTTGTTTGGGGATGTGTGAAGGAAAATGACGAAACTGTCTGAGAAACTGCTTGTCTGATTCCTGGCACAAGTTAATTAAAACAACAACAACAACCACCACTAAACGTGACATATTTTCAACACCCTGCGTGTCGAGCGTGAGGAGCTGACGCAGTCAGCCTGCTGCTGGACGCTGCCTCTTCACTCTGCCACAAACACTAGCTACTTCACCCTCGGTGGAGACAACAGCGCCTGTTCACCGATTGTAAACCGAAGCGGTAAGGCAACGTAAGATATTTGCAGTATCCTGTCCTGCATTTACTGGTTTGCGACAAATAATGTTAAGTGGGTAGTTGTAATCATGCAACACGGACTAGTTACCAGTAAGCACCTCTCTTTGCTGGAGTGAGAACGCTCAGGTCGCCGGTGTTTGGCCGTTCTCAAGCGTTAGCAAGTCACGGTGCCAGGTAAGAGTCGTTAGCTTAGCCCCGACAGGATTCAACGCCAAATGTAGCTCCGTTTGCTCCCGTGCTCCTCGGCTAAAGCACACACCTCGTAACCAGAAACCACATCTGAACTGTAAGCAGACACACTTCAATTCGGCGTTCGTCCACAAAACCAAACAGCCGTTGTTAAATTACAGGGTATTATTCAATAACTTTTAGGCCTGCTTCGACTGTGTCTGTCCTAGTAATCTGCCGCAATGGGTGGTTGACTGACGCTGTTAACCAGTTGAATAAATTAAGCTTTAATTGAATTGTTGAACTGCTTGGCTGGATATTTCGTTGGCCGAATTTTAGTCCCAATAATTTTTTTTACCAGAGCAAAACGTTTCATTCTGTCTGGGGTTTGTAGGTTTGCCGATACAAAGGTAACATTAAATTACCAGGTTTGTAATGGAGCTCGGTGTGACAAAGTCGATGTTGCAAAACTGATTGTTTGGCTGAATCTGATTAAATCAGAGTAATCAATTAGCAGAGTAAATGCGTTTGTTTTGAATTGATTCTTCCAACCTTCCTCTGTGCTTTGACTCGTGTCTTGGTTTATAGGCTGGGAGCAGAGAAAAACAACTCCCGTTATTATTAGTGAATTACACATATGGTTGAGCGGTTTAGCTAGAGATAACCTTGGAGTCTAACAAAAAGGATCTAAAAAGGTTGATTTTGTATTCAAATAAGAGTTCATTCATGTAATTTGGTAGTGTAACTCTTGATTCAAATTCACTCAGAAGTCTGAATATGACTAATGATAATGAATGAACGCACTGAAGTAAAGCAGTTTAGTAAAGCTCTATTATTCTTGTAAGAGGACAGTACATCCTGATTTGAACTTGTAAAAGGCAACCAATCAGACATCCAATAACCCAGTTTGGTAGTTGCTTAATAAGTAAGCTATAACCATAATAATTCAGATGCACACAGTTATCGCTTCATTGACTTAAAGAGACAGAAATGGCCATAAAAGCCTCCAAGTTGCCACCAATGAGGCTGAGCGTCATGATAGTATCATTTTCATTACAGTACCAGTGGAGCCTGGTGGGCAGAGAGTGGATGCTGGTTCAGTCCCTGCGGCTGCTGTTTCCCAGAGTGGAGATGTTGTGCTGTGCAGCAACGTGCTCCATATTGTATCACATTAACATTCCCTTATGCTGAATTATTACCATAATTGATTTGGAGATCTTTCAGTTGGTTTTTGCTGTGCTAGAGCGATAAATTTAAGACGTTTTTACCGGCTTGGTGAGTGCACACATTAAGATCACCGCTCAGATTCTCTCTTATGACTGCCTGCGTTCCCCTCCGAGGCTTAAAATAAATGCTAATAATTGTTTGCCAAAACAGTTTCACCCGCCGGCTGCTCAGGCCACAGCAGCCCACTGCTCTGTTGACCATTCATTACGCAGGTTTAGGCCATATTCGGAGCTGATGACATTATCCGATATTGAGGTTGAGGTTGCCGTGTAATAGCTTTCACCAAAGATGTGGCCCCGATGACTAAATAATTCATCGCCTTCCAGGGAAGGTGGAAAAAAAACCTCTCATTCCTATAATATTTGGCTTGAGCCATTAAATAATTCATCCCCTCGATCCATAAATTGTTTGTTCAATTGGTGACCTTTTCATGGGATTAAGAAAGCACAATAATAAATTCTTCAGAGACCTGGCATAACGAATGGTACAATTATGAGGCAGGATTGGATCGGATCGTTTGTCGCAGCCTGCTGTTGGTTGCTAAGTGACAGCAGGAACTTTTCCGCCCACTGTGTTTGCTCCTAAAAGTCTGAGTGACTGAAAGGACAAAAACAATCACATTATGGCAGTCTAGACTTCGGCTGCGCATAGGACCTGTTTGTGACTTCCCATGTCTTTGACAGCCTGTCAGTCACTTAGTGATGAAAGTGTCTCATGAAGTAGATTATATTCACCATGCAGCTATTAGCATCCCCTCTTCTTTGCATGTACAGAGGACAGAAGAACTTTCTTTACTTAATAAAATAAACAAAGCAGATGGAGGAGGCCCTAATTGTTTTTCCTGTTAACCCCTCAGAAGTTATGAAAGGCAGGCTCAAAATGGAAGCTCTTAAGGGCGATTTGTAATCATGCGCACTGCGCAGCCTGAATTCTACCTTCACAACTCTTATGTTCTAGATCCAAAGATTTATGGTTTTCTACTGCATTAATTTTCTGTCTTATTTGCAACAATATTGTATTTAATTGTTAAATTTGGTATTTTCTTTGTATATTTTTATCACTATTTCACCGTTATATAACATCCCTAACTGGAATAGGTGGCACTCGCAGGGATCATTTTGTGCCAAAGAATAGTCATGTGAGGCGTGAATCGCCCCTTTTTATGTCACAGACCCTAAAGCAAAGAGCCCGGTTTAGTAAAAGAAATTTGATAACAACTGTTTGATAACCGTTATCTCTCACAGGGGTTTTCGGTTTTGTCAAGCCAGCTAACGCAAAGGAAACCTGGCTGGGCGTACTATAAACTTACTTCATAGTATACCCCTCAGGTAAAGCTAGCAAGTCACAAGTCTGCCACAATTATGTGCTGTCCTTTGAAAGCAGTTTGTGATTGGTGGGGGCAGGCGTCTTTGATGAATATGGAGTTACATTTTTGCTTAAAATGTTGCATCTCTAATATTGCCTGAATATCGGTATCCTTTTGACTGATACCAGCTACTGATATGTCACCTCTATTTTGGGCAGGTTTAAAAACACACAAAAAATTGGACAAATTGTTTGTCTAAACATTGTATCAGCTCTCAATTTCACATCACTTCATCTCTACTGTGTAACTCTCCTGTTACACTGTACAGTATCAGTTTTGCACTGGCAAAGTGATAAAAACTTGTGTGATGAGACGAAGAGCTTTTTAAACAGGTTAGTTACTAGACCTAGTTTACACAAAAATCTTTGTTTCCCCACACATAGAGTGTGAAATACATTCCAACAACAAACAATTCAAAAGAAAAAATATTGGTTATAGGCTGTATTGTCATGTTAATACATCGGTATTGGCACATAAATTGACTTTTTATTTATTTATTTATTTTGCTTTTCTGCCAAGTAGTTTTCCCTTTTTGTCTTTGCACCGTACATCATCTATTTGCTGGTGAAATTTTTTTTAAAAAGCAATGACAAAGGTTTTCAAACACATCATTATTTTTTTTGATATGAAAATAAATCCAAAACCTAAATATATGAACTGAAAAAAAATCAGTATCTGCCCAGAACGTGACAATCAGTGAACCCCTAATTCACCAATTATGCATTTATTATGTTGTTGTTTTTAAACGAAATGTCTTATTGCAGCACATTTCCTTTCAGTTGCAGTAACAGGAGGTATTTCAGGTGTTGTCTATCTCTGAGTCAGTGGGATTAGCTGTAGCCTTGATTTTTTTTTTTTTTTCGTGCGAAAAGCAGGGTGCCAGCTTGAATGGGAAGGTAGCCCAGTGAACAGCTCGGCCTCTCAGCGGCCAGCGCCTCCCCATCGTCTCTCCACCTGCTCTTTGAGCACCTAGCTGGCTGCAGAACCGTCGCTCCTGTCTCCTATCTTCTCCTCCTCCCCTGTTTGCCGCCTCTCTCTCCTTTCTCTTTCCTCTGAGCACCTTTCTTTGTGTTTTCTCTATCTCCCGCCCTCCTGTTTTCTCCTCTTCCTCTCTGTCTCCTTCCATCTATCCCATGTCCCTAGCTGCCCTTTTTCCTCCTCATCATCCTCCTTCCCCCACCTCTATCCTAAAGCAGCTAATGAAGAGCCCCATTTAGCTGGTGACTTTGGTTCAGTCCGCTCTGTAGTGCCGGCCGGCCTCGGCCGCCGTGACTGGTTGTTGAGGCTCTGACATCACACAGGGGCCAGCTGTTGATTTGGCGCTGTCTCCAAGGCTGGCTGGCTTGATGGGTTGTGGCAGGTAGACTTGCGCTCTCCGCCTCTCTCTCTCTCTCTCTCTCTCTCTGTGTGACACCCACACCCCTCGTCCTCTCCCTTTACACTCTCCTCTCCCTGTCTTCCACCCTCACTCAGTGGAGCGAGCGTACAGGAGGCAGCTGCCGAGGAGCGAGCTGGGAGGCAACTCCAGCCTCCTCTCCAGCAAATTGTGCCTCCTGTACAATGGAAACTAAGCGGTCGCATAGCAGAAAGGATGGAGAGCAGCGCTGCCAGGCAGGTACGTCCTGCAGCACTTTGACAGTGAGCAGACACGACTTGGGTACAGTTAGTATTACTTGTTCTGTTCCTGCGCTTTTTGAACAATTTCTTCATGTACTTTTTGAGTAAGGTTGATTTTCCTCTATATATTTCCTTTTGTTCTGCTTTTTTAAAAATGTCTTCTGCATCAGCTTTCCTGCCTCTCTTCTGTCATTGCAAGGCATCCAGTCAGTAAGCAAGCGTGGGGTCTTTCTTCCTTTAGCTTGTTAAACTAAGCACAACACGAGCCGCGCTGTGCCGTCAGCGGCGTGTTACTCGCTGAAGCTCGAGCTCGAGCATTTCCAAATCTCCTGGCTGGTTTGCTCAGCTCTGCTTCTGCTTTTCATTACGAGGATAATTAACAGAGATCAGCCAATAAGAGGCTTCGCTCCGCACTGTTTTTTTTTTTGTTTTTTTTTTGTTTTTTAGCCAACCGTCGTCCTCTTGTTTCCCTCGTTTCCTCCTTGTTTGTTCTGCAGGTGTTCTCTTACAAATTGACTTTTAATGACTCTCACAGACTTTTTGAGTGCTTCCTGTCTCATAAGGCTCCATAGATTAAAACTGCCAGGCTTGCATGTTAGTTTTCTTTGTTTACTGTTTCTAGTACTAATTGCTTAGATTGATATTCCCTGGAAGCTCTCCTATGGGATAGGTAATGGATTACCTCCATGCTCCACTGTGGATTTAATTTATTAATGCTGGCTGGCTGCACCTCTGCTGTGCCGCGCTGCCTTTTGCGACCTGGAGGCAGAGCGAGCAGCGCAATTAGTGTCTCATTTGTGCCTGTTTATTTATTTATTTCTGTTAATTCACTCTCGGCTATTACGAGCACTTCCTTAAACTGACACAGCCTCAGTCGTCGCAAAATCAAGGCGAGCAGTGTTATGAAAGTGATATAATTTCATCGGTTTTCCCCTGATCGTTCTGCGGTCCAATTATATAGCTCCCCTGTCAGTGCTTCTCTTTGCTTTGCAATTAGCAGAAATGTGTAGAAAATGGGAGATTAGTTACTCAGTTAAGCAAAACAGCAAAATCAATTTTATTGTAGCTCCATGAATGTGAGCCAGCATTAGTAGCCTAATTAACTGTTTATTTGATGCCTGGTTTTATTAGACAGGGTGCATGTCATGCTTTAAATGTTTTTTGTGTGTGTTTAAGTTGGCACAACAAAGGGAAATTTTGGCATCCCCCTGCAAAGTGGGAAGAAATCAGCTAAACATAGGTGGTCATTTTTATTTGGACAGCGAGCAGGTGACGGCGCGGTATCTTTGTAACTGTCTGAATAGAGCTCTGGTTACTGTTTTACATCTCTGTTGTTTTTTTTTTTTCTGTGTGTGCAATATTTGCAAAAGCTCTTCAGCAGTGATTAACTTATTTTTCAATGCGGCAGAATGCCTGAAGACGCTACTTGCTCCTTTCCTTCTTTTTTAAAAAAATGTTTAAAAAAATTAAATAAAATAAATTATTGTTTTTGAAATGCTGAGAAATCACTGGCAGATTTTCTTTGAAGCTTCTGAAGGTGATAGCTCGCTGTGTTCTGCCCCTTCTTCCTCCCCCGTTCTCTACCGAGAATAGAGCCGGGGGATAGAGTAGCAGATAGAGGGAGGGAATGAGGGTCCTTCACCTTCAGTTGAGGTGGTTTATAGGCGAGACAAGAGCCCTGATCCACAGAGTGCAGAACAGAGCACAGCGGAGGTGTGGAAAGGAAAGGTCAGCCTTTGCAAAAAACAGAGAGGCTGCGAGGTGTGTGTGTGTGTGTGTGTGTGTGTGTGTGTGTGTGTGTGTGTGTGTGTGTGTGTGTGTGGATAAAGGCATAAATAAAATAAGTAGACTGGAGTGCGTTGCTCTCCATCACCAGCAGGCTCTCATACGCTTCACAGTGATTGAGAAATTTCTCATTAGCTCGCCATCGAGCATAATTGTCGCCGAGAGGAGCCCATCAAGATCCCGGTGTGTGATTAACTCGGCTCAGTTGATGGCCATCCGCATGACCCTGCTGTGGGTCCCTCAAGAGTTAATTTGCTACAAGAACACAGAGAATGTTTGCATGTGCGGATATGTGGCTCATGATTAATGTAATGCATTCCTCAATTTGTGCTGTGAACAAGTGGGTATATTTGGGGTGCGTGTGCGTGCGCACGCATGTGCACACGGTCGCCGATATGCCGTCAAATGGTGCGATTAAGGTGGTGCGAAGGGGTGATGTGACACTGAACGATACCTCGGGCAGCCTCTTTAAGGTTGCTGTGCTCTGCGGTGACTGTAATGCCAATGAACCACTCCCTGTCAGCTCCAGCACAATACTGGAGGACACACAGGCAGGCGGAGGAGCTCGACAAGTCCACGTGTGTGTGTGTGTGTGTGTGTGTGTTGTGCTAGGGCGTATTATAAGCTGTTGAGCACCTATCAAATGGGGATGTTCCCTTGTCTGTGTCTGTCAAAACATCTTTTGGGTGTGCATTGTTTGCACCAGCATACGGTGTTTACTGCACACACACAGAGGCTCAGTGTGAAGTCCTGAAGCCTGCCGGCTAATCCACGTCTGCGCCGTTCACTCAGCAGCTCTGGTCATAAAGCCTGGAGCGCCCACGGCCAGACTCATCTGCACTGCTGTCAGAGCAACTTTTACACTGTGTGTGTGTGTGATAGCTGCAGGAGCAGGCTCCCTTTTTTTAAAAAAAATTTTTTATTCCAGATATTTGGCTGCCACTATCTGCAATGGTTCCAATCAGCACCACTTCTGCTTTGAACTAGGGGGCAAAATCTCGAGCCGCGACACCAAGATGATACTCCCGTCACACACGGACAGGCGTGTAAAAAGTGCAGAGCGCATTTAGAAAGAGATAAAAGCAGGGAGGGGAGGGGGGATACGCGCAGCTCAGAACAAGAAGGAAAGATGATTCAGGTGATTGTGGGTGCAGAGGTGATTCTGGCTACATGACTACAAAATTAAGACTCTCCGAATGGAACAATGTGGAATGCAGTGGAAATGACACTAAGCAATTCATATTTAAGTCAGTGTGCGGAAATATTCTAGGCAGCGTAGGTGGCTCCGTGGTGCAGTTTCGGAGAAAAGCAACACCCATCATCTCAGTCTGTGCGTCTGGCTCCAGGCAGAGATGTCATAAGATGGAAGAATAGAAATTGAGCTGAGATTGCACTCGGCCTCTTATTTTCTTTTTTGGCTGGCACAGAGAGAGCCACACCTTGGCACCGTTAGGTACCAGAGTCAGCGTGGCATCTCGCCCACCTACTTAGCAACAGATTAGAGGAGTTGGGAGAGGCCAAGAGCAATGGGACGGATATGTGGAAGAGGCTTCGGAGTAGGTCAGCTGTAGGAGAATGTCCAGCATGTGGTCTGAGGATGCGATTAATCATTTAGCAGTTTGATGGGAAATAAATGGGCAACGGCTCTTTTCTTGCAAAGTGATTTTATGGTCTTATCAGCCAACTGACCCCCCCAAAAAATGAAAACGCAGAACCTTGAACTTTAAGAAATATGGCTGCTTTTCTGACATTTTGCTGACATTTTAAACACCAAATAATCAACCAAATATAACTAGAATATTGATTTGAAATGTAAATGGTAATTGGCGTCAAGTGTAACCTGATGTTTAGCAACTTCATTTAGCAGTTGCACCTGCAAAGTGAGCCGATAAGGTCATATTTTCACAATATAAAAGAGGAACGTAGCGAATAGGGCAGCAGTGTGCATGGAAAAACACTGATTCGGTAATACAGCTGGAATTCTCAATTTCTCTTCTCCGGTATTGTGTCGATATTTCACAGCTGTGTTGTTGTTGTTTTCAGATGTCTGCCCAGCCGGGTTCACCCTGTGGTTCAGCTAGAAAGGAATTTGCTGGAAAATAGAGATTGTACATTAGACGATTTGAAATTTATGTGGCACCAAATGGCAGAGGATTTCTGAGCTGAGAAATGCTATCTTCCCCTGCTGCTCTCTGAATTCCTAATGCTTGGTTTTTACGAGGTTGGCAGGGATGCCTTCTCTTGTTGCCTCTACCGCACTCCCAGTCGCTGTGCTCATCCATTATTTATGGGGCACACGCACGCATAGGCCCAGAAATACACACTCGCCACACTTCTACTGTTTTGTTTTTGTTTTTTTTCTTCCATGGAACACAATATATTCCAGAGTTGCTGACATCCTGACTGCTGTCAGTCCACGTGACCTCAGTGACAGCGTTGCTCCTAACCTCCGACCTCGCTCGCTCTAATGCCACAGCACTAACCCCGTCCCTCTCTCGGTTGCAGGTCTGCAGGGGTCATGAGGGTGTCAGAGGCCCCGCTCACTGTTCAGAGCAGCTGAAGCAGACATGGGCAAAGAAGTCTCGGATGGCATCGGTAGGCTCAGCCTCATCGACTTCACCAGCCACATCCTCCTTTGCCACAACCACCACTGGCTACGCAAGAAGTACGTTTTTGTTTTTTGTTTTTTACTATGCAACCTGAATAGTAAGTAAATTTTCGTAAAATTTGCTCGATACAATGTTTCCACGCATTCGCTGTCACGTGACACTACTGTCCAATCAGAAAGCATAACAAGATGTCGTAACTAAAATAGTCAGGAACACAGAAAGTTTGCGTGTTTCATATATTTGTTTTAGGAATGTGTGCAGTCGTCATCACTCCAAATGTACTTATATAATTGTCTTGACTCTTTTCCACATTTTTTTTTATTATTATAAAAACTTAAATCAAATCCAATGAGTTTCTTTTATGGTACTTCCTGCACACAAATTTAAAAAAATCTATAGTTGGATGAAATACACTTAACTTGGGCAGCATGGACAATGTTACTATCTTAGTAAATATCTCACTATCATTTCTGATATTATGAATGAAAATGAACATTGACACGGTAGTTTGGTGGAATTTCACGGGGAATAATAAACCACAAGATCAATGAACTGTCACTCGGTGAGAATAAAGTCCTGGAGTATTTCATCATGTCACGCTGACAGAGTACATATATGGATGTTGTTACATATTCTATAGCTATGCTGTAGTTATAAAAACAGCCTGTGTGTTCATATATATATCCAGGTTTAATAGAGTGTGTATTTCACTGACAGGTTTAGCATAGAAATGTAAATTTTTAACACTGCACAGAACTATAGTGCTACAGTCTGTCATATGATCAATAATCATTCATTACTTACCTGTGTATTTACCTCTTATTATGACCCAATCAATCTGTTATACCCTGACCTTATCCCCTTTTCACCAAAACGTATATTAAATCTATTTTAAGTGATTCTGTACTTAAGTCTTTTTAAAATCAGTGTTATTGATTTTTAGCCAGAAAAACTTTTGACAAATAAGACATGCTTCAAATAAGACATTTCAAATTTACACTCCTCTGAGGAAGGTAAAGTACAACAGATGTTCTAATGATGCTCCAATCGATCAGCTGCAAACCCAAATCATTTCCATTCATGTGTGCAATCTGTGCAGATGAACTAAGTGTCCTGCTTCTGATTTGTAACTATGCATCACAGTGTAGCAGTATGTTGTGCCAACATGCAAATCAACTTAAACATGTTCACTTTATTATTGATTTATTTCAAGACATTTTTTCATTGCTCTCCCAGTGTCCATCTAAATTCAATGACTTCCAAAGCCTCCTGCTTTTGTGTTGATGCAGTTAGTTAAACTTACAATCTTTAACACTTACTAGATCAAATACTGAGATCTGATCTCATCAACTCTGTTAAGGTTGTTTAAAGTACCCAAAGAAGCTTGAAGCTCGCTGCCAACTGGTGTTTTGGAGCTGTAACTACAGAGCAATGCAGACATGAATAGCATAGCATTAGATGGTAGGGGTGGGGGGAATAATCGATACTGTGTAGTATCGTGATATTTTGTTTGCTAATAATGTATCGATACAGGGACAGCAGAAATCGATATTTTGTTACAAAAAAGGTTTTTGTGCTCTGACTTCAGAGCATGTTGATCCTTTTTCTGAGCAAGAATCCTGACATTCCTTCACTGTCCAAATGTGTTTAGCTTTTTTTATGGCAGCAATAAACATGACAGTTTACTTATTTTAATTTAAGACATGTTTTATTTTAATTAAGTTTAAAACTTTTTTATTTAATGTAAAATTATATTTTGTTTTAATTTATTTTCAAATTCTTCAGTTGCTTAATGAGCTGCATAGTTTTCATAAATTTCATAGTTCAGAATAGCTATAATTGTACCAGATGGTTGCATTCAGTTAAGTTGGACTAGACTGTAATACAAACCGTTTAGTTTGTCAACAATAAAACTGACTGAAATGAGAGAAAGACTGAGTGCGAGACTTTGATATTAGATAAAATGAATATTGATAAAGTTTACCTTTATGTACAGAATCTGAATATTGCAAAATATTTTAAAAAATTGCAATAATATCATATCGTGCGTTAAGTATTGTGATAATATCGTATCGTGGGATGTATGGTGATTCCCACCTCTATTAGGTGGACATGTGCTGCAGTTCATTTGGGGTTGGGTTTTAACCTCCCAATCTGCTGCGGATTTCTTCTTCTTTTTAAAGTTTTCCGTTGCACAGTAGAAAAAATGGTCTTCTGTGCTGCCAGTTCTGGCTCTTCGAATGAATATACGAATCAGCCAAAGTGAAAACTGAACTCAACGTCAGGACTGGCATGTTACAAATGTATACCTCTGGAAATCTTTAAAACCCTGACACAGATAAAAGACATCAGATTATATGCCCAAGTTGTTGTTTTTCTTTCTTTTATGCTCAGTTTGAATTTGATAGTAATAGTGCACATAGCATTTACAACTTGTAGTCCTTTGTATGTAAAACTAGGGTTGTTAAAAAAACCCTTTGGGGGAAAAAAAACAACTATCAGATTAGATGCTCATTCACGTTAACACACATTAACATTATCCATTTAACAATTAATAATTACCTAATAGCCTAATAGCCACATTAGCCTTTTGCCAGTGATCATTTCGCAAATGGCTTGTGGCTAATAATAAAAACGAAGCGTAAATATTGGTGCTACGCAGCTAACGTTGTCAGCTCTGCCGGTCTGTAATGTTGTAATAGATGGTGTTAATTTAACAGGGTAAAACACAATTTTTGGGCTAAAGTGTCAAGTATCGAGTAGTTTCCTGGGTAACTGTATAGAGTTTCGAGCATCGTTGAAGAATACATAATACATGAAAACTTTGCCAAATTAATTAAAATTTGTATTTTTTCTTTTTAAAAACAGTCCTTTATTTTTTAAACGATGTTTGTTTGTATTGAAATACACATATTTTAAAAAAATGTTGATGTCTGTTTTCGCTCCAACTCATAAAGAGACCAATTTGCTACTCCCTGAATTCTTTAATGTAACACTAAGGACCAAATGATGATCTGTATTACTTATGCAGTCTAAGCATGGGGGATTCTAAACAGGCACACTGTGCAATTACCTCAGCCGTGAGAGACGAGACGGTGAAATTCAAATGCATCAAAGTCTGAAGCCAAATTTAGTCTAACACTCCAGTCCCATGATAAAATGTGTTTGGAAGAATGAGTGATTCGGTGAGGGACAAAATGGCTATCCATCACAAGCCCAGCGCTCGAAAATATCTGTCCAATATTGCAAATCTTCAACAGAGCGACTCAAGAGACTTCACTCATCAAAATGTCAGCAACAGACGCTAAATATTCAAAGCCATGTGCAGGACTCTGGAGTATTAAGCTGTTTTCCTTCAGAATGTGAAAATAATGTAAAGCAGCAGCCGGCATTGCTTTTGTCAAACCTCTGACAGGTCATAGAAATTCAAAATCTGATTCTCCAGTGCCCGGCTAGATTTTTAGCAAAACTCTTAGCCATGCAAACCACTGGGTGAGCGGTACATCCGCCTGAGCTGTGGACCGCTGTAAAAGTCAATTACTTTGACACGGAGGAATTGGATGCCACGTTTTTAAAGAGAGCAGCTCCCTCTTGCTGCCTCAGCTCTTTTGGGATGGATATAAACAATCAAGTCTCAGGCAGCCGCTTTGCTGCTCAGTGATCAGATAGGAAAATTGCTCTGATCACTGCGGGCACATAGATTGAACACACACGCAGCCAGTCACGTACACACCCAAGCACAGAGTAAGTGCTGTGATGTGTGCTTCCAGTTTTTGATGTGCAATGTGAATTTGATGAGCCCATTTCTAATTAACCTATTAATCATAGCTCTCATGTACCAGATGTCTACCCTCCCTTCTTGTGAGTCTGTGTATGTTACACACTGCATGGGACCAAGCTGTACAATTAAGGCATATCACCATGAATGAACTCGCACCATGACTTAAAACACGGGGAGGTCGTGGTATTACACAGATGCGTCCTGCAGTGGGCCATAGGTCCAAGGCAACTTATGTTCTGGGATCAGCAACCACGAAGAGGCATTTTATTTTGAAAGGCCTACTTTTTACTCTACGCCACATTAGACTGTAAACACGTGCTCTGCGTTAACAACACACCTACCAACTTTTGCAGCTGTTATCATGATGGGAGTGTTCCTGCTTTGGGCATAACTACAAACAAAGATTTAATTACAGCATTCTTCTTTGGAACATAATATAATACAAAAATCCGTGAGTAAAATCCTTTTATAAAATATAATATAAAATGTAAATCACACCGTATTATGTTTAATTCTAAAAAAACATCCTCATGTGGGAACTAGAAAGTGTGTTTGCTGATATTCTAAAGCAGCCCCCTTCAAACTGAAACAAACACTATAATATTAATGTGTTTTCTTACAGCACTAAGCTGTGCGCCTGCTGCATCTCGTCCACTCATGCCTATTGTCTCGGGCTGAACAGCTGCAGAGCTGCGAGACAGCGCAAAGAAAAAGTAATGACTGATGACCACAGACTGTGTTGGTGCCACCGACCGCCTGCCCTCCTCTTTCTCCTGCCTGCTACTGCATAGCTCTTTGTCACTGCAGACTTTCTTTGGCCCTTTTATCCAGTCTTTTACATTTATCAAAATGTGCCAGCTTTATGTTTGGTCTCTTTTATGGAGAATTTGCAGGGGAAATCTCAGTAGGTCTGCTCTCATAATAATTGGCATCACTTTCAACACTACACATGTCTAAACTGCATGCAGGCACATTTAATGTGCTGTGTGTCTCAGCTCACCAAAATTATGATTACTTTCTTAAAAAATACTTTATTTTCATCTATTTGAACTATTTTACGATTTTGCTACGCAGCAAGGAGTCGACGAAGATGGAAACATTACAAACGGGTCATTAAAACAAGAGGGATTAAAAAAAAAAACCCAAAATAATTCATTCAAAGAAAATGCATTTACATTGCTCATTTGTATGAAAGACAAAGTATTCTTTGTCTTTCATACAAATGTTGGATGTTTTACCAAACTGAAGCCAGCAATATGATACATCCATGTCTGAAAAGTGCTTGGGTTGTCAAACTCAAATCCACTTAAAATGAACTAATGGCTGAATTCCAACCATCCAATAATACTATTAGTAACACCTATGTTTGTTCTGCAGTAACTCAAGCTACCCATCATGGACAAAGTCAATTACAGTATGGCTCCATATTGCACCCACATACCGTCGGTGCAGTTATGTCTCCTGCTGCATTGTTGCTTTGTTTTTCAAAATAATATCCACAAGGCAAACTTTCATTACACAGCACTTTTTAGACAAGAATGCAGTGGATCTGATCTAATAACACAAAGTAAGTAAGTTTTATTTATTACGACACAGAATATAGCTACTGCAACAAAGGAAATAATTTAATGTGCCACAATGCAGTACTAATACACTTATTACTTTTGTATACTCTTATATGCTGTTGTTATTTACCTTATGTTTTTTAAATGTACACATTTTTCCATGGCGTTTAATAATAATGATAATAATGATGATGATAATGATAATTCTTTCATGTTTTATTTATAATTATTAAAATTGTGTGAACTTTTTGTCTTTCCCAGTCGGCGTAAAGATTGAGGAAGGTCTCTACAACTCCTGAATCTTAGTGTCATTGCATGCCATCACTAATTTAGTATGTAAACAGTTGATAATAATTCTAACACTTATCTTTCGAATGAAAATTTAAATGAACATAGCATGATGAAAAGTGAGAGAGAATATGTCTGTAAAGGTGTTGGCATTAGTTTTTTGCCACGTCAGCTCTCTTGACCAGAATTTGCAGTTAATAAAAAATTTTTAAAAAATCAACAAAAGACACCATTGCAAAGGTAAAAAAGTTGTTGGTTTAACAAAATGTAAAGTACCTCTAGATTTAGCCATGCTATGTTAGCTCTCCTGCTAGCAAATGGTACTCTGTTACTGACACATTATATTGAACAACACACACAAAGTTAACATAATTGAATAGATCAGACAATTGTCACTACGCCCAATTTACCTTTTTGTGTCTGAATCAGCCACTACTGTTGTTGTTTTTAAAGAGCTGATATAATAAAAAAAATATAATAAAATTCTGTATAATCTGTGTTTCAAATTTAATAAAAATACTTTGAAATGATGGCGTCTAGCTTCTTGTTATTTGGAACTTACCCTTCAAGCATAATCATCCGAACTTCTTTCTCTCCCAAAGATGCTAGCTCTCATCGACACATTCCTGTCTTTCAGGTCCTCTGTATTTGCCAGCATCTCCCTGTAAGACTTTGCAATGAGAATGTCTGATAACGTCGACACTGAAACAATGAAGGTTTCCGAAGCCGCCGAACCCGCGTCATCTGCAAAAGACGCCAAGACTGAGGTGTCTGACCAGAGCCAGAACAGCAGAGATGAACATGGTTGCAACAATAAAAAGGACATACAGGTAAAGAATGCTGATTTATGTTCAACCTTAAAACGTGTCAGTAACAATTCTTCCATATCTGTGTGACTGTAACATTTAATTTTAGAATTATGGACTGCACAGCGATAGAAACACTGTTTTGGTACACCGGGTGTTTCTGTGAAAGTGCTGTAATGAAATGTAAAGAAGTGCTTCCTGCCATGTGCAAACACAGTGCAGAGCAGATACCTGAGTAGATTATCTTGTCAGTAGCATTATATCCTCATCGCGTACGACTCTGGATACTGTGACTACAAAAAGAAAGCAGCAAAAGTTTGTTACTAATAGCAGGGAGTCAAACATTCAGCACTACAACCAGACTGACAAAGAATCAGAGCCTTCATGAGTTTCTTCACAAATAAAACATTTATAAGCGTTATAACTAACTATCTGAAGTAATTTCTTCCTTTAGATCCTCAACATGTCTATTAGACCCCATTCCTACGACAGTGTTCAAAAATATTTACCATTAATAGATGTTACATTTTTAATACGATCGGTTTATCTTTATCAAAAAGGTTGCGTATGACAGGCTTTCAGGGTTGCACAGTTTTCCGTTTCAATGGTTTGAATTAAACTATTACTTAAAAATCTTTTACTTGATCCAGGTCTCTTAGTTATGGACTAATATCCAAAATCCTTTCATTTCAATTGTTCTTGAAAGAGTAGTTGTTAAAAGATTTCTGGATAATACAGAAATGGGACAGGTGGAGGTTAGAAATGACTTTCTTCTCACAGTGAGCTCATATCTGTGCTTCTCCCAATGGTTACAGTGTTTAACTACAGAGATTGGTATTAAAGGAAATGCACTGCAATAATTGGAATCATAGATAGATGTGTGCTAACATGAAAGTTAGCCAGGGTTCCACAGGGCTCTGTGCTGGTACCACTGCTTTATACGTTATACTCTTCTCAGAACAGAAAAGTTGGAAACAGATACTTAACTCTGGATCATGGCATTAACTTAGCATCCAAAAGACTTTGAGAAATCTTGGGAGGCATTTTTGATCGTGTCCTTCAATGCAGATGTTAAACAAATATGAATCGTTGCTGAATATCTCTAACATGTAAAAACATACTTTCTAGGGCTGATGCTGAAAAACTAGCTCATGTTTTCATTACTTAGGCTGGAGTACAGTGGTCCATTATTATCAGGTTGTACTTGCAAAGTAGCAGAGTACTTGCTTGTAGAGGTCTCCTCCAGAATACTATAGGATCTTTACCTTACGAGATAAAGTGCCTTGAAGCATTGTATAAATAAAGTTGAATTGAATGAGCACTAATGTGAAATGAAATGTCAGTTTCACAGTGTTTTGGTAGACTGGAGCCTCAATAAGCTGAGGACACTTACCTGACAACTTCAGCAAAGTCTGTCATTTCTTTTCCACACCTCGTTTCCATGAAAATTCAGTAGCCGTCAACGTCGAACACCAACTGCCCTGGGCATCTTCTGTCACCTGCGGCACTCCCAGCCGTTTCAGCGAGGAAATATTATTTCTGAAATGTATAATCGGCGCAGACAGAAATAATAATGCAGGGTTCAACTCTGCCTCAGCAGCACTGAGGTCAGTCATAGTGAGACTCTTCACTGCTGTCTACCTGGCTGCTGAGAATTGTTAAAGTTGTTAAGAAGTCACGGATCTTCCACAGGAGACATTAAACTGGTTATCTACTGAGGCTTCAGGAGAGCTGAGAACACTTTGACATAAACTGCTAATTAATAAGGTCTTTGTCATTGCAACATTGTGCTTTGGGGGTGCAAAAAAATTAGCATTTGTTAATTTAGAGCAAAAACTGGCTCTGACAGGTTTTCCTCACAGAGGAATGCACACTAAAATCTAAATGGTGAAACTGTGAAATCTCTTCTTGTGTGGTCAAAGAAGCAAAATCCAGGAAAGACGAAGGATTGTCTCTTTGGCTGCTGCCTAAAAATAGGATTCAGGCCAATCTGGCCTTGTGGTTGGAGGAGGGGAGCGCGAGGGAGTCAGGCAGGCAGATAATCGGGGCTCAAATCCAGGCTTATCTTCCAACTTCCTGCGCCTATGTTACCCTGAGGAACAGAATGACACCAGCATGGGGGAAGCAGCATGGGAGAGAGGAGGAGATACAGGAGGAAGAGGGAGGGAGAGACGTGTGGAGAGGTTGTAAGAAGGAAGGATTAGGGAGAGGAAGAAGGTGGAAGAACACGAGAGACACGGTGTTGGAGAATGAAGGAAAGAAAGGAGAGCAGAGGCGAGACAAGAAAGTAGCAAGAAGATGAAAGTAGAGGGACGATTTCTCCTCCTTAAATTATTTTAATCCACCACAACAAAGAAAGAATTTCAGCTATCAGCTCAAAAACCCCAAAATATATTTAGCCAAAGTATTGACTATGTTTGAAACTAGAAGGCAGCTTTTGAAGCCCAAAATGCTCTTTTTGGATTAAAAAGTTGACTTCATAAGCAGTAAATTGGTCCAATTGTACAATCCAGTTCATCCACTCATATATTTTGCTGCTGTAGCATTGTGTGGTCTGGTATGACCATTAGCTGAGTGACTCTGCTTCATGTCACCTCTACAAATGTAGGCTACTTGCGATTGTGCTGCTTTTTCTGTTTTGTGTGTTATTTTCTTTTTTGCCTTTTCCTCTCCCTGATGTAGTGATTTTATGGTTACTGGAATGCCGGGATATTCTGACGGCACTGACACAGCCGACCTTTCCGCTTGTAATTTCCAGCGGTGGAGGAGGTGAAGCTAATTCCGCTGCTCTGTGTAAGGGCATCGGTTAAATGCCTGAAATGTTCATTGTGAGAGGAACGGGTGGGGGAAGAAATGAGGGAGAGGACAGCGGTACCTTAAACGAGGCGAGGCGGGGGTGGGTATGGCGGCATCGGGGGGCAGGAATGCGTTCCGACAGAGGTAAAAGAGGGTGACTTTGCCACCATCTGCCTCCAGCTCTCCAGCTCTGTCCTCTGCGGCAGGACAGGTGGCTGGTGGCCGCCCTACTTCTGCTGACTTCAGCCCTTTCCCTCTCTCCCCCCGCTTTCCCTTTCCTTTATCTCCTGGCGGCATTGTTCATTCCCCACCGGCCCCACACCGCTCAATTAGCCGGTGAAGCGGTGCGCTCACGGTCCCTGACCACCCTCCACCCCCGCTACCCTCTCCTCCACATCCATATTACCTGATATAGAAAAGGGGCACGGCAGGTCACAGGCGTTGGAAATAGGCGAACAGCGGCCCTCGAGCTCAGTGAGGGAGGGGATAGGTTGTCCTTTTGATTTTTAGAGGACAGGTGGGAAGGACAGCGTTAGTGTGTGTGTGTGTGTGTGTTGGGATTAGGAAACAGAGGACTGGGCTCTGTTACAATTTACACTGAAATGGCTCCTGCCAGGTCTCCCCCTCCCTACCTTTTCCCTCCTCCGCTCTTCCCTTTACGTGCTACTGAGAGACCTTCTGTTTACACACACACACACACACACACACACACACACACACACACACACAGAGCCACCAGTGCGTGAAGCGCAGAGGCACCGAGCTGTCTCACACGCTAGTAGGCGGGCGGCCTCTCTCTGCTTTCTGCACCTTACATCCAGCGCCTGCTTTCACGTGACAGCTAAATGGAGCAACGAACAAAACTGACCCGAATCCCTCACAGCCAAATGTCTGGCTTTTGTTTTCTGCGGCATCTTGCTAAGAGAGAGTGTGTGTGCGTGTGTGTGTGTGAAAGGAAGGGGTCCTGCAGTGCAGCCACTTTGGTAGCATATGCTATTCAGAAATTAATTCATTGCTCCCAGTAAATGATTATCTATCCATTATTTATCCAGAGAAAGTCTGTGATTTGGCCAAGGGTTGAGCAGACACTTTAACAATAATGAACACACAATAGTGCAGAATTTGGAGATAACGTATCAAGGTCAGAACTTCAGTGCAGTCACTAAGCTGATGCAGATTCTCACAGATTTTAGTCAGATGGTCTACAATCTACAGAAAGACTGAAATGGTCACATTTCAGTCTTTCTGTAGATTGTTCCAGCAAAAAGGAAAAATGAACCAGTCCAAGGACAGAGTGAGTGTTTCCCTTAGCATCACATCATATTTGTGATATAGCAAGGCAAACAATATAACGAGTATGGGTACATATTTAAATGTTTTTATTGATTAACTCATTCACTGCCAGCCATTGGCAGTGAATGAGTTAAACCCATTGACTCATTCACTGCAATTGACGGCTATAGACGTCAATGGTAGTGAATGAGTTAATAAAAAAAAAAAAAAGCCAAAACCTATATTTTGTCACTGAATTGGCTGCAAGGCTGCTGCTTTTGCCGTATGCTCTTCTTTGGACAGACTTCAGCTTCATCAGCTTGGACGTTCTTCAGCCTTGGTGGTTGGCTAGCCTGGTTTCTGCTTAGATTGGCCCTTAAGCTCGTGTTGGAACGAGGACCACCATCGCCAGCTGCTCTTCAAGTTGTAGTCTGTCTAATTGTGAGAAGAGAGACTGGAAAAAGCTGATTGACATCGAGACCAGCAACAATTACAGCCTGGACTATAAAGACTATCACTAATTCTAGACTGTAAAGACTGGAGCTAGCTGGTTTGCAACAACTGAAGTTTCACCATAAGACGGGAATAGTTTGAAAAGTAGATTGATTTTGTTTAGTTCATCCACGATAACAATGCAATCAGCAGCCTCAAACAAAAATAAACTTGGACGGTTATGAATATACCCAGGCCACCCAAGTGAGGGTATGTGCGAGAACCACTGAGATTTATCTTTATGAGCCAATCAGTGAGAGAAACTCGAACCATGTAGACGCCCACTGAGCAGCAGCATACAAAGAACAGGGGTATATCCCCTTTCTGTAACCACTCAATGTCCAGCTACTTTAGGTGTTTCCTAATGAGCAGATCACTCTAATCCAATAAAGGTTAAAGAAAAAAGTTGCCTGAGGGATGAAATGGGATTTACTCCTTTAAAAAAAAGAAGCAAATTTCATCTTAAACATGAGGTTTTCAGTGAGCATTTTAAACGACACGCTCTGGTCAGTTATCACGCCTAAATATATTATGACCATCTCGACTTCAGCCCCTAGCGCAGTTTCAGAAAGATTAGATGCTGTTTGAGAGCAGCATATACTTGTATTTTCTTGCATTTAACACCAGCTTAAGTTCAGTCAAATGAGACCGAACAGCATCAAAGACTGAGTGCAGTAATTCAGGGGTTCATATAGCAGATGATGATGATGGGATGCAGCATTAGATAAAACGACCACACATGCTGTATAAATGGAGTGCTAATATAAAAACGGTGATTGCTTAACTTGAGATTTTCATTTAATATCTTTTATTTTCGCAGACTGGTGTCAGCACATTTTGTTCTGTGCTCTTTAAGTTTTTTTTTTTTCTTCAGCCTGCGAACAGACATTAAAAAGACATCATAGAAACTGAAACCTATGAATTGTTTGGAGTTGCTCAAGCTCTAGAAGTGCACCCATGCACAAAATGTAGGCCACTCATATTTAATTCAAATATCATTTGTTACTTTCTTTCCCCCCCAAAAAAAGTCTTCCCCCTCCCTTTTTTTTTTTTTTTTTTTTTTTCCAAGCATCTGTGGTTTGTTTGATTTCATTTTCCTTTCCCTGCACCCCCTCCCCTACCTGTGGACAGCCTGTGAAGTACTCTAAGGTACGGTACTCTCGACATGCATGTTGCGCACGGATGCTCCGACCTGTCTCGTGCACTTGACTTGCGTTGTTTGCTTGGATTGAGATGGAAGTTGTACCCGTGTTACCTGTCACGCAGATGTCTGAAATGACTTTGCTGCAATGTGTTGAGATGCCGTCACATGACTGATAGCAGAGGCTGTGATGTGAATTATGAATGAGAATACGGCTAGTTTGGACGTTTCCTTTGTGCTTGCTGCATTGATGTTTCCTGTAGAAAAATGTGAGAAAGCTTGAGGGGTTTTTTTTTCCCTTTTGTTTTTTTTAAACTTAAGTTCCCTCTGATCAGGTTATTCGAGAAGTTATAAGAAGCTACAATCTTAGCAATGAAAAGCTTAGTCACTCGGGGAAAACTTGTGTCTGCTGAAATGTGAATTATTGGATCTGTGTGACATGCTCGTAAGAATTGATTGTGCTCGCTGGCTGTTTCACTTTGGCTTGTCACTGTGATGTGTGATGAAATTGACACAGGTATGTATGTGCATGGATTTAACTGTGCCCACCTACTTGCACCCCTCTCCTTACCCCCTTAGTCCAACACCAGGCTAAAGCTCGTGCGGAGCCTGGCGGTGTGTGAAGAGTCGTTTCCTTGCCCTATTCCTGAGCCTTCAGCAGCACCCCAGGTAAAGACCTCCATGAAACCAGCGTTGCACATTAGAGGCGTGCCAGTTTGGACCATATATTGTGGCACTACCTGAGTAGTATCACGAACAGTTTGTTCATTTTTATTGTAATTGTAGCTGTTTTTAGATGGCATTTTTCCATGATGAGGTCAAATGAAAACACAAGGGTCTCACATGCCCACCCTAGTGTTAACACACTAAGCTAATATTAGCAAGTCAACCTACTTGGTAACAACTAATGGTTCTGCTGACCGTCGTGTCAGAAGGAATTTTGCTTTAATGCTAAATAAGAAACAACGAAGCTGTGCTTTTGCAGAGATGCTAGTCTGTCTCCTCAACTTTGTTTCACGGGCGCATGTGTGTTAGTGAGCCGTTTATAACTGACTGAATGAGTTACAACTAAGGAAAAATGGTTAAAAAGAGGCAGGCGAATTAGTTCATACCATTTTAGCCGTTTAGCTGATATCCGTCCACTTAGGTTCACTAATTGCAGCAGGCTAAACCATTTATAGCTGTATGTGAACGAGATTCTCCCACTGCTGCAGCTTATGCTCTTTATCTTCACGCTGATAATGGGAAATAAACTCGCCAGCATGCGAGTGCCTCGTTCTTTCACTGGCGTGTGTGTGTGTGTGTGTGTGTGTGTGTGTGTGTGTGTGTGTGTGCATGTGTGCGTGCGTGCGTGTGTGCGTGTGTGTGTGCCTGTGCGTGTAAATGGAAGGTGGATAGCGCTACATTAACCCCGGGCCCCTGCAGCAATGGTATCTGTTATCCACAACAGAGCGATCGGATTATGAAGAAAATCACCCAACTCTGTGCTTCAGGATTGTACGCACACATTTATCCGCGCAGGCTGGTTTCATCCCTGTCAGCTGTATTTGGTGTAGTAAGTGTGAGACAGTTCATTGCCTTTACACTTAGATTTAGGAGCTTGCATATAGCTGTTGCCCTGTAGAACTGTAGTTGATCAGATCATCATTCTCACCTAGCAAAGGTCTGTTGACCCGGTAAGTTTAAAAATAAGGCCGTCAACTTCCTGTCCTGTCCTGGCACTTGGATCTCTTTTCTGTTGCAAAGTTGTGGCGGCAGTCTTGCCAATTTAGACCTTGTGCTGACCTCAGAGCGATGAGTAAATGTTACGAGTCTGATTTTATGTTTTTACATTAACATAAAGGCACTCACAAGATTGCAGCGTGTATGGAGCCCACACACAGTGCTTCAAAAAACTCCTCTCATTAGTTTTCCTCATTCAGTTAAACTACACTTTAGAAATTTCATTACGCTGAAGTCTTCACCATGACTTAAAGAGGCTGTTACAGATCAGATTAACAGGGTTCACTAGTAGTGAAAATAATGCTGGTTTTGACAGAGCTTTAAGAGCTCAGGTTAGCTTGTTGCTTTCAGCTGTTTCTGGAAGTCTTTCTTCAGAGCAAAGAGAGTTGAACACATTCCTGACACATGGAGGTAACTTCATTAATAACTCCTAACTTGATTCTTCAGATAACCTTTATTAGTCCCACACGTGGGAAATTTGTTTTGTCACAGCAGGAGTGGACAGTGCAAAAGTTATGAGGCAAAAATTAGAATACAATAAGAATAAATACAGTACACAACTGTACAGAATAGAATAAAATAAAATACTATATACAGTAGAATAAAATAAAATAAATATACAATAAGATAAAAAATAGAATACAAATACAAATACTATATACAACTGAGTAAAAATACAACGATGACAGAAAGGATTATTGCACTTAGTATTATTGCATATGTATGGATGTGTGTGCTTGATCAGTTAAAGTCTTTATTATGGAGTCTGACAGCAGTGGGGAGGAAAGACCTGCGAAATCTCTCCGTCCCACACCGTGGGTGCCGCAGTCTCCCACTGAAGGAGCTGCTCAGTGCTGTCACAGTCTGCTGCATGGGTCTTGATCCTTTTTGATTTATTCATTGATCTGTTGACATAAAAGCAACTTTGTCATCGCATATTGTCATTTAATGTCTATGGCAGTGGTGTCCAAACCCAGGCCTCAAGGGCCGGTGTCCTGCAGGTTTTAGATGTGTCCTTGAGCCATCGCAGATTATTTAAATGGCTCAATGACCTCCTCAACATGTCTTGAAGTTCTCCAAAGGCCTGGTAATGAACTAATCATTTCATTCAGGTGTGTAGAACCAGGGTGAGCTCTAAAACCTGCAGGACACCAGACCTCGAGGCCTGGAGTTGGCCAAGCCTGGTCTATGGTCTTTGGTTGCCGCACCACAGCTAGTTGCTTCCTGTGTGGCCCTTTAGGGGTGAGGTGGATTGATTATACTTCCTGTTATTTTCTGTAACAGGTGGATACTGGATGCTAGTAAACATAAAGCAGGTTTCACAGAAGTCTGTGTTCACCATTCTTCAGGCTGCGTAAATGCTCGAGTTCAGACAGTTTTCGCTGTTGTCAGCTCTGCGTGATGTCATGGAAAGTGGTCAACCCTAATATGGTCATCTCAGACAGCTCTGCGTGTGAATCACAAAAAAGAACAGGATGAAAACTGAGGGCTTGCACCAAGGCCCTGTTGTAAGGATTAGGAATAAGTACATTATTTTGAACTGTTTGTCCTGTAAACTTATTCTAGTACAGTCCAGTGGTAAAAATACAGTGGTAAATAGCGTAAATAAATAGCGTAATAGGCCCTGTTTAAACTTAAAAAGCAACAAATTGTTTTGAAATATTTTTAGTTTGAGATAAATTTAAGAGAGAAGTTCACCAATCTTGGTTTTATTGATATCCAAAGAGATAATTGGGATAACTTTCCCACATGTAAGCTATAAATCATAGTATATCTAGAGCCTCATATGAAGATATATAAAGTTTAATTCTAGCATAAGTTATAATTGTAAGCATACTCTGTTAATAAAGAGCAAAGTGCTCTCTTTAAAGACTGTAAGTCACTGTGAATTCATGTTTCATCAAGCCCAGTTTAATGTAGTCTGATGCCTCAGCCCAGCTTGTTAAGCTACTGGGCCACTTGCCTTGAAAGTGCTGACCTGGGATCAGTTCTTCATTTCAGCCCATTACAATTGAGTAGATGGACCTCTGATGCTTGATTAGCGGCCTTCATCTGACAGCTGTGATTAAATACCTGGCTGCAGCCGTCTGATGAAAACATCACATCATCAAAACAGAAAGCGCGGAGCTCCAGCTGCTGCTTTGCTAAATCGACGCTTCTTTTGCGCCATATCTCCGGGCAAAAGCCCCCTCCCGTCAAACTTTACCCATTACATGCCGCTCTGCACAGCTCCTGGCAGACACACGCTCACGCACATTTACACACAGGTGTATCTGTTCCATGCATTTCAGCCAGTCAGCACCGAGCTCCATAACCAGAGGGCGGTGTTATTCCCACAACGGTCTCGCATCGTCTGCACTCACACGATGTCCTGTATTACTGTCATCAATCATGTCGAGGAAATTACAATTTCCACACGTCAGCTACAGAGAGCTGTGGCACGCTCTAATTGAATACTCCTGATATTT
This sequence comes from Copadichromis virginalis, assembly GCF_057382275.1. Lineage (NCBI taxonomy): Eukaryota > Metazoa > Chordata > Actinopteri > Cichliformes > Cichlidae > Copadichromis > Copadichromis virginalis. The sequence goes on along the minus strand of NC_140639.1, from coordinate 38,917,668 downwards.
CCCCTGCTCCCGTTATTGCCCCCGGAGTCGAGACTCCTTCTGCGACAAACTAACCTAGAGGGGTGAGGTAATGCAATAAGAAGGGGGGAAAACACATTAGTATGAGTGCTGATTCTCAATCAAACTCTTATGATCATCCAATCCAAGTTTGTCCCATTGTTCACAGTTTCAAATTACTGTCTCTACTGTCAGGTAGTAACAAAGGCCCGTGTGGATCTGTGGACAGTCCAAGACGTCGCTGCTTTCTGTAGGAAAAACAAAAATCTACGTCTGCCCTTACATTGTTGGCCCGCTTGTCAGCTCCAATCAATGGCCAATATTTGGGGGTGGGTGGGTGGGGGGGCTCTGAATGCACTTTTTTTTTTTCAGTTTTTTTTTGTCTCCGAGTGACAGCATGTTCATTATATATTCACAAGACCATCATTTTCACACTGTTTTCCCTTTATCTCGAGGTAAATGGATGTCAGGAAACAAATGAGGCAGCTCGCAACAGCTGCACATCAACCAGGCGGCTTCCATGTGATGCCGAGGGTGGCATTAAGCAGCAAACATCAGCGCTTCTCACCGGGAGGGCGGAAAAATGTTTTTGCTTTGACAAACCCACCCAGACGAACACACACAGACACGCGCTTGAACTTGCTGTCACTTCCACAGCACACAATCCTAGACTCATTTTCGCTTTTTCCCCAGTCTCGCTCAGGCAATTAGTCAGCCACGTTTCTCATTAGCATATTACACTTTCACATACATTCGGAGCGTCTTAAAACGAAGGCGAACGCGGCGTCTCATTATCTTGCTCAGCAGCTGTTACAGGGATCAAACTTGTGACCTTTCTCGGTTATGAGCTGCTCTCCCAACGCTAGGTCACCCCTCGCTCGCTCTCGTTCATTCATCTCGCTCTCACAGATTCTCTGATGTTAGCTTTCCACAGTTGTGTGTAATCCACTTACAGAGCGCTGGCAGTTCTTCTCCACTGTTCAACTTCCCTTTCAGCCTTGCCTGAAAAGCAAATCAGATACTGCTCTGAATGTGTGTGTGGTGGAGAAGAGTACGACTGAGGTAAACCAAGCCCATGTTAAATAGATTTAAATTAAATAAAAATCCACACAGTCATTTTAAAGAATTCTTCCAGTTGGAGGGGGATTATAGCTAAAACCTCTTTCTGCTGGATCGTAAGGAAGGAAATGCTGCCTTGTTTAATTTCAGGCTCCAGCTCAAGTTCTGTTCAGGTGGTTTAAGAAAAACAAGCTAATCTGTCTCTTAGTTATTTGAAACACCTTTACTTCCAAGTAAACAGGTTTCCATTACAGTGGTCGTCCTATTCTGTAATTAACCCAGAATTAAATGCTTGTGTTTGACGCCCTTTTCTAGATTAAGGTCTCATGTCTGCTCACGGTCACATCTAGCATTTGCGGGGCATTCAGTTTTCCTATTTCTTTTTCCTTGCAAACCACCTGGTTTCACGCAGCTCCTCAGTTATATTTTCCTGTGTGAACAGGATGGGTTCCTACTCCAGCCCTTTGAAAAGGAAGAACGAGCTGCACAAGTCCAAGCCGAGAAAGAAGAAAACTACGACAAGGCGAACAAACCAGAGAAAACGCAGAAAAAAATGCTGTCGAGAGGTGAGAAATGTTTGTTTTTGCCGTTTTGGAAACGAATATCTACGCTCCAGTTACACTTCAAAATGAAGACCTGTCACCGTTTCCATCAACGCTTTAGCTTTTCTTTATATCCTAAACACCTGAGGCCTCGTTTATAAACATTGCTCCAAAAATGTGAGTTTATATATAGAAACAAACTAAAGAAAACACATACATGTGAAGACGAGCCGTGACAGCACTGTGGTGAGAGTGTCATTGGCAAACTATTGAAATGAAGCCAAATGCGTTAATGATACTTATCACACAATCCGTGTCACTCAGCCAAATTACATTCTTGTAATAATTATATCCTTTACCATGTCACCAGGAATATCCAATCCTCCACCTTTCTTTTTTCTGGCTCTGTGTCCTCCAGTTTGTCCAAAAGCACTTCTCCATTTTAAATGATATCTCATTATAGGCCAATAATTGGCGTGATTCAGTTAATTGCAACAAGCTCAAGGTGTGAAGCAATTATATGGATTCCCACAGGCGCATAAAGGTGTCTGCTTCCCTCTGTGGAGCGACACCACTGATGAGGCAGCCTCCAATTATAGAAACCAGACACCCACTAAGGGGATTGGGCTCCAGCGTCCCCCTCGACTCCCACTCACGAGTCTAATTCTTTTGTTGGTGCACAGGAACATGTTTTTCATTGTCAACTTTGTTACCCGACCACTTCTTCATTTCTTAAATGCTGGCAGTGCTCACAGCTTCATACAAGCTGGCAGCAGATCCCCCCCTCCCCCCTCCTAAATATCAGTCCCACTAATAACCAATCAAACGGCATCACGTTGAACGATGTCACCCTCAGTGATGGTTTCCTGTGTCAGGCGTGCAGTTTGGCTTTTTAGGTTTTCCCACACGAATAGGTGACTAATTTGCATATTAATATTACAAATTTCTTTAACTGTCATTAATTTGGATAGTTGACAGAGTGCATCATTTTAAGTATCTTATTATTCATTGCAAGAAAATTACACTCTGGTAAAGTTAGTTTGGTTGGATTTGTTAGGCGTTAGCCTCGTTCAGTGAATCGGGGTGTGTGTCTCCTTTTATCAGATTCCAGTCAAGACTATACAGATTCAACTGGGATAGATCTCCATGAGTTCCTGGTCAACAAACTGAAGGGCAACCCCAGGTGAGTTTAGGATACGTTAAAAAGTTGATGTTAAATATTGAATGTCAGGGGCTCACAGACCAGTCATGGCAAAATGTAAAATCTGAAGTGTGATCCTTTCAGTGGTTTTATGTTACGTATGTTTTCACTTGCAGAGATATTATAATATTGGTAGCTTTGTCTGTGCTGGGGATTTCTATCTCGGCAGTGCTAAGTCCAAAATGGAGGAAGCCGTTGTAGCTGTTATTAGTTCGTGTGTCACGCTGACCCGTTTTATGTAACCTCCTCTGCTGCACAGAAGTCATGAGACATGATTCAGTGTTACAAATATACAAGGGTTCAGTAAACATGAGTTTCTGTAGAGTCCCATAACAAAATGTTCTGGAGGGAAAAGGCACAAGCAGGAAAAATAAACACAATCTTTAGAGAGCATTTATAAGTGATTTGCGTTAGCATGTACCTTGCTTGCTGAAACAACAGAACGGTGGTCTTTCAAAAGATCAGGAATTGTTTTCTTTTCAGCCACACTGACTGTTGTTCTCTAATTTAAGCAAAGATAGATCGCTGAAATAATTTTGCTCATTGATTTTGAACAAAACAAATGATTAGTTCATGTTTTACTAAACGAAGAGGAAAACTGATTCTGTGTTCTTGAATAATTAATACAGCCACTGTTTCCCTGCTAGCTACAGTGTTAGCATTTAGCTAACATTCTTAATGTCTACTTGACTACATCAATAAAATGTAAACATTGTGTAAAGACACACAACTTCAACTTGCTGTGACTCTTTCTGGTGTGACCTGTCCTATGACAAACATATTAGCAGACATGTACAGAGGGATAACCTGAGAAATGGAAAGATATACTGACTTCTCAGACGGTCTTGTCTGTTTCATTTCCTAGGGATCGAATCATGCTGCTGAAGTTGGAACAGGACATCTTGGATTTCATCAGCAATAATGAGTAAGAAATGAATGAAAAGCACTTCCTGTCCTTACCAAACTCACCAGAGCACCTGGTTTTACTGAGTTAAACACATTTAACCAGAGATAGAGGGCTTTGAGTGTCCCCACAGTGACCTCTGAAGTGCAAAACAGCCCCAAAAATGACATCTATTCAGGATGCTGAATGCAGCTTTAATCCCCCCACTCATTGAACCTGGTGTTGGGACCTTTTGTGTTAATTGTAATGTTGTAATTTCTTTGTGTTTACCTGTAGAAGTCAAAAGAGAAAGTTCCCACCCATGACGCCCTACCACAGGATGCTGTTACATCGAGTGGCGGCCTACTTCGGCATGGATCACAACGTGGACCCCAGTGGGAAGTCGGTGGTGATCAACAAAACCACCAACACCAGAATGTGAGTGTCCTGGAGGTGTT
>NC_140639.1:35187538-35205928 GCF_057382275.1 Copadichromis virginalis | reverse complement strand
CATTTGGAGTATTGTCCTGTTGAGACGTTCTGAAGGGTTACTTTGAGGATGGTAAGGTGATGTTCTGGAATGTCCGACACCAGATAATTTCTGTAGTGTCCTGAACAGTTCATTCTCAAATTCACGACCCTGGTCGTGATGTAGTTTGGATGGGTATCCAAATCTGGGTATGAAATCCTGGAAAATCCGTTCAGCAGCTGTTTTCCCACTCTTGTTCCTTGTGGGGTATGCTTGAGCAAATCTAGTGAAATGGTCAATTACCACGAGAATATACTCATACCCTCCACGGCTGGCTTCCAAATGCAAAAAGTCAATACACACCAGTTCTAAAGGGTAGTCCGATCTTATACTACCCATGGGAGCCCTGACGTGTGTTACTGGTTTCTTGGACATGATACAGGGACACTTCTGGGTCACATAGGCTTCAATGTCCTTAGCCATAAAGGGCCAATAGAATCTGTCCCTTGCGAGATGTAGCACTCGGTCTGTCCCAACATGACCCATCGTGTCATGTAAATGTCTTAATGCTAAAGTCCTGTACTTGGCAGGAAGCACTAATTGTCTTCTGTCACTGGTACATCTATACAAGAGGTCATTTTCAAGATGTAACTTACCCCACTCATGGAGGAGTTTATGGGCAGTTCCTCTTACCATCTTGCGTATTTCATCTGTCAGTTTTGCTCCATCTAGTTTCAGCTTGAGGATTTGGCCAATGGCTGGATCCTCTCTTTGAGCTTTAACCAGATCATCATGGCTGATGCTCAGCGAGTTGATATGAGGCTGCTGATGGGGGTCCAGAGAAGAGATATTGAGCATGGCTACTGTTGGGGGAAAACTCTGTAAAAGACCCAGGAGAAATAAAGACACAATGAGACAAGATCACTTTTTATGCTTTAACGTGCACACGGGTAAGCTGTTCAGAACAACTCACACCGTGTACAGAGGCTTGGCACTTTTTATAGGAAAGACAGTGAGAACAGGATAAGAAAATACAAAACAGATAAAATAAACAACTCCATATGTGGCGCTAGTCTCGTCAGCAGAGAGCTGGGAGAAAGCTGTGAGAGATAAAACAATCTAAAACAATATGTCCCAAAACAGTATGTCTTTGCTGAGAAAGTCTAAAAGGATAATTCTAAACTAATCTAACCATAGACGAAGGGCATCCAAACAATGCTTTGTACATTTAAAAGAAGGTAAAGAAACAATCATTTTTCCTGTAACAGCTACCCAAGCAACATCTTTCTGTCTGGCCACCTGGCTTCCATCCCAGACTGCCTGCACTGCCTCATCTGGAAATCCCTCTGTGCAAGCAGTTTCATATTTCTCTATATCCAAGGGGAGACGCGAAAGAGTGTCTGCGTCTACATTTGACTTTCCTGGCCTGTATCTGATGTCGAACCGGAAATCCGAGAGCTCTCCAACCCACCTATGTCCCACTGCGTTTAACTTTGCGGTACTCATTACATAGGTTAGGGGGTTGTTATCTGTATAAACTGTGAAGTGTGGGGCATAGTACAGGTAGTCACGGAATTTTTCACATACAGCCCATTTCAACGCAAGGAACTCTAATTTTCCACTATGCAGGTGGTAGTTGCGTTCTGCTTGTGTCAGAGTCCTAGATCCATAGCCAATTACTCTCAATTTCCCATGTTGACGCTGATACAGGACAGCTCCTAAGCCCTGGTCAGATGCATCTGTATGCAATGTGAAAGGCAGGCTAAAATCGGGATATGTCAGAACAGGGGGGTTGGTGAGGAGGGTCGCCAACTGTTCTAACGCTCTCTGGTGTTTCAGGGTCCACTCAACGTGCTCTCGAGAGGACAGCTGTGGGTGTTTGCTGTTTCTCACAGATTTCGGACACTGAGTTTTGCCTGGCTTGGTCTGAAGGAGTTCATAGATTGGTTTAGCTATTCGGGAAAAATCCTGGATATACGAGCGGTAGTAGCTTAGAAAGCCTGCCAGCTTCCTCACATCACCAACTGTTTGAGGTGTCTTAGATGTCAGGGTTTTGACAGCCTCCAGGTCTGCCGGGTCTATTTTGACTCCTTCAGCAGACACAAGCCGACCCACATATCGGACTTCTTGTTTGAAGAGGTCACATTTCTCCGGCCTCAATTTTACTCCATGTTCTTGGAGTGCCTGGAGAACCTTGCGGAGGGTCTCAACTAGAGATGGCACGATACCACTTTTTTATGTCCGATACCGATATCATAAATTTGGATATCTGCCGATACCGATATGAATCCGATATAGTGTTTTTTAATCAACAAAACTGTTTTTTTTAAATATCTTGCTGCATTTTGTATAAGTTCATACTCAAGTTTAAAACAACAACTACACTAAAGCTATTCTGTTATACCTGTATGCAAAAAAAAATATTTCATAGTTCAGCAATACTGATCAATCTAATAAACTTAAACCTACACCATCCTCCCTATTCTGGTATTTTAAAGAGTACTTAGCAGAAATATTAAGCAACCTAACTAATAGGGTTCCAACTCCCAGCAACAACAAAAATAAATAAATAAAAAATAGGGAACCACCCCTCATGCTCCACCTCATGATGCTTAATCGACGTAATCAACCTTACTTTGATGCAGTGTGAAATAAAATGCACAGAAATCAATTATTTTTCAAGAAATATTAAATAGATTCAACATCTTTCTTCAACAAAATTGCAGACTGCACAGATGGTACCTTCCCAAAGGAAAAAGTACTATAGCTTACTAGGGTATATATATTAGACTTAATAGTCACTATATACAGTAATTGACTTCTATTCCTTTTACATCAAATTAAAACTTTGGGTGTCAGATAATTATTTATTAAAAGCTAGACATTTTAAATGAGAATAAGAAAGAAAAGTAGGTCTTTGTGCCCCTTTTCCCTGTTAATGCCCTATCGGCCCCCCTGGCTAAACTTTGCTAGATCCGCCCCTGCACAGTTACCAGCGTCAGCTACGTAGAAAAAGATCCTGGTGTAGAAAGTAATGTTAAATACATTCTAACAACAGCTTATCAAGCTTAAACGTGCTGCTGTTGTTCAGCCGCTGGTTTCCTCTTTCTGGTGCAAAGTGGGCCAAAAACAAACCAGAGAGACGGACTCACGACAGAAAAGCCGATCAGCTGATCATTAAGCAGTTTCATGATTAAAGTAGCAGCAAGAAGAGGCAGTCGCTTGTTAAGCTTAACGCGGGAATGCTTTACAAACATTCAGAGATGGACTTACACACTTGCTGTACTTCTCTCGGGGATAACTTTGTCGGAGGTTGCTAGCTAAGCTCCAAATGCTATCCAGACCACCGACAGGTCCCGCATGCCACAGCCGCTCTATCACATGAGACATACTGCTCCGACGTGCTAACGTTCTGAGGTGAGTTACGGCGTGTTGCAAGTTTTGTGAGGTGCTTTCGTGATATTTAATGGATCGGATTACATTTTTTATTTTTCTCCGATATCCGATCCAGTAATTTAGGTCAGTATCGGACCGATACGGATACGTAATATCGGATCGGTCCATCTCTAGTCTCAACATGGTCGTCAAATGTTTTTGCATAGCAAAGTACATCGTCGAGGTATGGGACGCAACATTCATCTCTAAGAGAGCCAAGCATCTCTTCCATGCGCCGCTGAAAAGCAGCTGGGGCATTTGTGAGACCAAATGGGATGCGAACCCATTCATAAAGACCCCATGGTGTTACGAAGGCAGTGAGGTGGCGAGAGCCCTCAGCTACAAAGCCCTGGTGGTAAGCTTTTCCTTGGTCTAAGATGCTAAACCACGAGTACCCACCCAGAGTATCAATCAGATCCTGTATCCTGGGCAGTGGGTGTCGATCGGGAACAGTCTTTTTGTTCAGAAGGCGATAGTCTATGCATAAGCGTAAACTGCCATCTTTCTTTCTGACACAGACGACTGGGGCGGCGTACGGGGACTGAGACTTTACTATCCAGCCTTTTACCAAAAGTTCTTGTATGTACTCTTTAACCTCTTTAAAAAGTGGCTTAGGGATGGATGAGTAGGTTTTCCCCAGGAAGGCCACCGCGCAGTTGGCTGCATGAAGAAAACAATACGTCAGGGAAACGGGAGCCGGTCCCTGTCACGGGACAAACCGTGTCCCACGCTCCGTCCCAATCTGACCTATGTAGTACTAGTGAGACTGTTGCTGTAAGTTTGGCAAAATGTGACGCTGACACCAAACATAATGTAGTGCCAACCCAGAGACAGAATAACCAAGAAAATAAATCTGCTATACTTCTTGGCAGTTCAACCAACAGTAAAAGTGAAAAATTAGCCAAACTAATTGGAAAAAAAGCTCTCACCCAGTGCCATCTAAATGGTTTAGCAGTTAGTGCTTTGTTGGACACGGGAGCTCAAGTGAGCATGATTGAAAGAGAGTGATAAATAAATATCTACCAGATACACCTGTAAGGTCACTTGATGAAGTCATTGATACTGAAGAAGAGTTAAAAGTCCGTGCTGTGAATGGTGACACTCTCCCATTTGATGGCTGGGTGCCAATCACAGTTAATTTGAGAGGGAATGAAGACCCTAATTTGTCAATAACTGTGCCTTTTCTTGTAAGCAGTTTTGTTTTGGAGAGACCGCTGCTGGGTTTCAATGTGATGGAGGAACTTGTGCAGGAACAACCAGGACGGTTCATGCCAACTCTCGTCACCCTGCTTTGCAATGCCATGTCAATACCAACAAAAAAGGCAGAGCTCCTGGTAAACCTCATCAAGGCTGATGAAGCCCCTGCACAATGTGGACGTCTGCGGACTGGCAGGTATGACACCCTCATTCCAGCGGGTCAGGTGATTTGGGTTAAGTGTCCAGTCTCACCTGCCATGAACCTGTCCGAATCTGTTTTCCTCTTTGAGCCTGATGTGGGCATGTACTGCTTAATTTTCTTAGAGAGCTCTTCGTAACTGAAGAGTATTTTTTGCAGTTCTATATCACGTTGGGAAACAGCAGTAGAGCTGGTATTCTGGGTCACACTGTCAGTTACTTCTGTACCACTATTATGACCATCTTCTAAAAACATTGCATTAGTTGGACTCACTTCAACACTGACATCATGAGGCTGAGCATTTGGACATAGATCACATGAATCATTACCAGTGGCAGCCTGTATCTGCAAATCAGAAACATGACCCTGGGTAACAGCATCAACAACATCTTTCAGTGACAATAAGTGTGACATGCCCTGATCTTCTGACTCTAATAAAGCCTTACTGCACATGAAACCACTGATGTACTCGAAGCAACTGTCTTCATCCCCTGACTTAAGGCAAGACTGATCCACTCCTGGCACTGGACCCAGAGATTTGGCAATCTGGAACAGTTCATCAGCAGAGAGGGCGAGAAGGTCTTTCTTGATGGCCCACACCAAGCTCCTCCTCTCACCTTCCGCTATGGTTGCTTCCCTATCCCTTGCAGTGGGTCACACAATGTCAGCTTTCGTACAGTTTTTGCCTTGATGGGCGATGGTCCGAGCACCAAGCAGCACCAAGCAGTCCTTATTTGTCTTTTTCCTTACTTCTTGTCCATTGTGCTAGTTGTGACACATGGCCAATGCATTTCCTGCACAATTAGTAGCATCTATTCTCCATCAGGCAGCAGCAGGAGGTGTCGGTAACAACCAGCAGACTGGAGTTGTTGGTGTTTTCTTGCCACTCTTGGCCCAAAGTACCGGTATTACTGGATCAGCTCCCAGCCTCAAAGGCAGGACTGATCCCGGACGAGCCCCCAGAAAACTGTTACAGGTACCGGGTGGCAGCACCTGTAGACAGCTATATATGTGTCCTGTAAACAGGAAAGAAATGATCAGACAGAGAGACTTGGCTTGCCGTTTCCTGAATACTCCGCCATTATGAGAAAACAGCGCGGACCATGCGCTTCAGGCTGCTAACAACAGGCCAAACCATGGTCTCACACTGCCACCTATTGGTATAAAAATGAAGCGTCCGCTACAAACATCCCAGGGTAGTTACCAAGTTTCCTGTTACAATTACTGTAGTTATTTAGGGCATTTCCAAATGGAAATATCACTTACATTGAAAGTGAAATTACTTAAATTAATTCACATAAATGTGATCACACATTAGTGGGTATCACACCAGCAAGGTGGAGGTGGAGTACTGGTTTGGGCTGGTATCATCAAAGATGAGCTTGTGGGGCCTTTTCGGGTTGAGGATGGAGTCAAGCTCAACTCCCAGTCCTACTGCCAGTTTCTGGAAGACACCATCTTCAAGCAGTGGTACAGGAAGAAGTCTGCATCCTTCAAGAAAAACATGATTTTCATGCAGGACAATGCTCCATCACACGCGTCCAAGTACTCCACAGCGTGGCTGGCAAGAAAGGGTATAAAAGAAGAAAAACTAATGACATGGCCACCTTGTTCACCTGATCTGAACCCCATTGAGAACCTGTGGTCCATCATCAAATGTGAGATTTACAAGGAGGGAAAACAGTACACCTCTCTGAACAGTGTCTGGGAGGCTGTGGTTGCTGCTGCACGCAATGTTGATGGTGAACAGATCAAAACACTGACAGAATCCATGGATGGCAGGCTTTTGAGTGTCCTTGCAAAGAAAGGTGGCTATATTGGTCGCTGATTTGTTTATGTTTTGTTTTTGAATGTCAGAAATGTGTATTTGTGAATGTGGAAATGTTATATTGGTTTCACTGGTAAAAATAAATAATTGAAATGGGTATATATTTGTTTTTTGTTAAGTTGCCTAATAATTATGCACAGTAATAGTCACCTGCACACACAGATATCCCCCTAAAATAGCTAAAACTAAAAACAAACTAAAAACTACTTCCAAAAACATTCAGCTTTGATATTAATGAGTTTTTTGGGTTCATTGAGAACATGGTTGTTGTTCAATAATAAAATTAGTCCTCAAAAATACAACTTGCCTAATAATTCTGCACTCCCTATAGAAGGTCAACAGATGCAACTTTTCCTGACGTGTGTGGACCACCGTGCGAAGCTCTGACAAAGCCTGAGAACATTTTGGCCAGCCGTTCATCATGGTGTATGTTGTAGCTTGTAGCTTGTATGTTAAAGTTTTCAGATGTCGCAAAGTGCAACTTTTAGTGCTTATCTGATTTTGTCATCCACAGTCTATGACAACTCTGTTTTTTTAGCTCAACTATGTTCTGGACATCAGCAGACCCAAAGATGAGCTGATTGTTGAAACGTCTTCTGGATGCCTCACGCGGTCAGGACCCAGTCGCCATCCTATATGGACCCGGACCTATAGTTAACAAAATATTAAATTATATTTAATTTTGACCGGCGATTCAATTTTAAGCGGTAACGTTACATTGTATTAGACCAGGGAACATACAAACCAATGGTGTGCGAGTTAAGCCACCCACGTGACACTACTTAGCCAATCACATCTGCGCATTCAAGGCGATCGCAACGCTGAGTGCAGACACAGACAGACAGAGGAAAGAGACGGTGAGAGGCGAATGACAAGCGAGACGATTAACGATACAGTGAGACAAGATGTGAGTGGGAGTCACAAGAGGTAAAACAACCATGGCGCTTTCAAAAAAGAGAAAAGTAGACATTGAAAATAGAACTTTCAAGACTGAATGGACCGACAGGTATGTAATAACGACAGGAGAGGTCTCAGTGTCTCACTCCAACTTTATTAACTGACTCTCAGAACTTCACATATAGTAAGCGCCAAAATCTCCACCCCAACACTTCCCTTCAACTTGGGTGTGAGTGGAGCCACCTGGTGGTCCGCCACACATAACCAAAGCTCGGAAATGAACTGGGGGCCTCTGTCTGACGCAATGTCCGCGGGTGGGCCAAAACACGAGACCCAGGTTGACAAAAACACCTTGGCCACCACTTCTGCGGTAGTGGACGCCAGGGGGACCGCCTCCGGCCACCTGGTGGTCCGGTCAACAACAGTCAAAAGGTGCGTAAAACCTTGTGACTGCGGCAGAGGACCCACCAGATCAACATACACATGATCGAAACGTTTGCCGGGTATGAAGAACGGCTCCAGGGGTGCCTTGGTGTGTTTATGAACCTTCGCGCGCTGGCAGGGAATGCACGCCGACGCCCATTCCTTAACAGATTTGCAAAGGCCTGGCCAAACAAATTTAGAGCTGACCAGTTTAACAGAGGCCCGGACCCCTGGATGAGAGAGAGCATGTACCGAGTCAAAAACTTGACGACGCCAGGAAGCGGGAACCACTGGGCGAAGGCGGCCGGTGGAAACGTCACAGACGAGGAGGGGACCACCGTCCTGCATGGTTCTGTCCTCTAGTATGAGGCCCGTCTGGGTGGATTTAAGCGCGAGGATGTCACCGCTCTGATCGGCAGCCATGGCGGAGTAGTCTATGCCGAGAAAGACGGGAGAAACCAGCGCACGGGACAAACAGTCAGCCACATGATTGGGTTTACCAGCCACGTGCCGAATGTCCGTGGTAAACTCAGAAATGGCTGCCAACTGGCGCTGCTGGCGTGCACTCCATGGATCAGAAACCTTGGACATGGCAAACGTCAAGGGTTTCTGGTCCACGTATGCGGTAAAGTGACGATCCTCGAGAAAAAAACGGAAATGACGAGTCGCCAGGTGGAGCGCCAGTAGCTCCCTGTCAAAAACGCTGTAATTGCGTTCGCTGTCACGTAGCGTACGGCTGAAAAAGGCGAGCGGTTGCCAGACACCCAAGATTCGCTGTTCCAGCACCGCACCCACCGCTATGTCCGACGCATCGGTGGTCAACGCAATCGGCGCTGAGGGGGATGGGTGGGCCAGAAGGGCAGCATCAGCTAACGCTGACTTAGCATCAGAAAACGCTTGGATTCTTTCCGGAAACCAGTCAACGGAGTCATTAGCTTTCTTACCTTTTAACGCGCCATAAAGGGGCTTCAGCAGATGTGCCGCTCTGGGGAGAAAACGGTTGTAAAAATTCACCATCCCCAAAAATTCCTGCAGTGCCTTAACATTCGTGGGATGCGGAAATTCCGAAACAGCTTGGACGTTGTCAGGCAACGGAACCGCGCCCTCGGCGGAAACACGGTGCCCAAGGAAATCGAGAACGGGCAACCCAAACTGGCATTTAGACGGATTAATAATCAGTCCATGCTCCGCCAAACGCTGAAAAACCTGACGCAGATGGAACATGTGCTGCTCCTTCGAGCTGCTGGCCACCAGTATATCATCAAGATATACAAAAACAAAGGGCAGCCCGCGCAAGACCGAGTCCATCAACCGCTGGAAGGTTTGGGTGGCACCTTTCAGGCCAAACGGCATGCGCAGAAACTCGAAAAGGCCGAAAGGTGTAATTACGGCGGTTTTGGGGACATCCTCCCCGCGCCCGGGAACCTGGTGATATCCCCGTACCAAATCGATCTTCGAAAAAACCGAGGTCCCCGCAAGATGGGCGGAAAAATCTTGGATGTGGGGAATGGGATAACGATCGTTCTCTGTGACATTATTAAGACGGCGGAAATCCCCACAAGGTCGCCACCGACCATCAGATTTAGGCACCATGTGTAACGGAGAAGCCCAGGCACTGTTCGAATGCTGCACGATGCCCAGGCGCTCCATGGTGGCAAATTCTTCCCGAGCGACAGCCAGTTTGGCAGGGTTGAGGCGGCGCGCGCGCGCGAACACCAGGGGCCCTACTGTAGTTATGTAATGCTCCACCCATGCTTCGTCACCGTGCTCGAGAAAGTGGGGACAGTGAGTGAGGGAAACTCAGAAAGCAAACACTGAAAAACGTCACCCAAATCTACTGAGTTAGCATGTACCACGGGCTGAGCACCCTGAGTCAAACAGGTAATGAGGAAAATAACACAGCATCAATTAAACATCTGTTAGCAACATCAACCAGCAGTCCGTGAGCACAAAGAAAATCAGCGCCTATTATAGCAGCAACAACAAAGTTCCACTGAAAGTCACGGTCATGAAAGCAAACAGTCACCAACCTTTCACCGAAAGGTTTTGATGGGAGAGCCATTATCCGCTGTTAGCAATGGCCCGCAGCCCTCAGCTAGCCTGTCCGAGCCAGCCGGGGGAAGAAGGCTCTTCTGTGAGCCGGAGTCCACCAGGAAACGCCTCCCCGAGCATGAGCCCTCTAAGAAAAGCAGCCTTTCCTTGCCAGCGGTCGCGGCTGCTACAGAGCGCTGACATGCCCGTTTCCCTGGGTCTGGAAACTGCAAGGCGGGAGACAGCGCCGTGCCTTCGCTCCAAAACGCTGGTGATAAAAACAAAGCCCTTTTCCGCGGTGCCGCTGTGCAGCGATTCCGGCCACCGTGGACGACTCGTCCACGGTGGCCGGAATGCTCCCGGAATGCTCCGGAATGCTCCCTCCGACTCGGAGGGCCCCTGGGGCATCGGTGAGGGGGCGGGGGAAAACGCTGGTGAGTTCTGAACAATCGCCTGGACGCCGAAAGTCCTGGTAGCCAGGAGGATGCGATCCGCCTCTTCCGCAAGGGAGCGGTAATCCTTCGTGGCCAATAGCGGGGAGTTGGCAAGGCCAGCGCGCATTGGAGCCGGCAGCTGTCGGAGAAAGAGGTGGGTGAAGAGAAATCCTCCGTCATCCGCGCCCAGCAAGGACAGCATGCTCTCCATGAGCTCGAGAGCGGTGCCGTCGCCCAGGCCCGTGAGGGAAAGGAGTTTCTCGGCCCGCTCAGCATCAGAGAGGGAGTAACGCCGCAGCAGCAGCGCCTTGAGGGCGGCATACTTGCCTTGGGCTGGGGAGTCCCGGACGAGAGTCATCACGCGGCGGGTTGACAGCGGGTCAAGTGAGGCCACCACATGGTGGTATTTAGTATCGTCGGCTGAAACTCCACGAAGAGCAAACTGAGCTTCTACGTGCACGAACCATGAAGGAGGATCGTGAAGCCAAAAATCCGGCAATTTAAGCGCCACAGCAAACGCAGCCATCGGCGGAGGTGAAAGTCCGGCGGTCCGATGCTTCCAGGCCGGAGCTGGCTTCGTCGTCGAGCCTTAGCATGTTCGCTACAGGGGTCACCAATGTGGAGGTATGTAATAACGACAGGAGAGGTCTCAGTGTCTCACTCCAACTTTATTAACTGACTCTCAGAACTTCACATATAGTAAGTGCCAAAATCTCCACCCCAACACTTCCCTTCAACTTGGGTGTGAGTGGAGCCACCTGGTGGTCCGCCACAATATGTTCATTCTTCCGGCCGCAAGCAGCAAACCAGTGTGTCTCATATGTTCAGAAACCGTGGCACTGATTAAAAGTGGCAATGTCAAACGCCACTATGAGACAAAGCACAAAGCTTTTGAACAATTATACCCACCCCAGTCTGAACTCAGGTCCCAGAAAATTAGCAGTCTCAGAGCCCAATATGATCAATCCACAAGGATCTTAACCAGTTCTTTCACCGCCCAACAACATGCTCATGAATGTTCCCTCAGAGTTGCTTGGATTTTAGGTCAACACAAAAAGCCCTTTGCAGATGCAGGTGTTGTCAAAGAGTGCATGAGTGCAGTAGCAGAAACATTACTTGAGGGTAAACAAAAAGAAGAGCTTTGTGACAAAATAAAGCAACTACCTATGTCAGCAACAACAGCCCGGCGGCGGGGTCTGTATATTCTCGATTACCGCTGTCGAGAAATAAAACAAACTTTTAAAAATCTGCTCCGGGTCGGGAGGGGCGGTATAACACACTTGGATTACTCCGTCACATCCTGTTATTCAAAAAATGGCGGATAATGCAACATATTGTTTACCTTCGGTTTTAAAACTTATTTCTCCGCAGTTCTCCCGGTATGCGGAGACGAAAATAACGTCGTCTTCTTGTTCTTCTTTTCCCCGCGGCGGCAGTGGAGGTTCTGCGGGTAGTATGGCGTCTAATTCGGCACGGAAAACGGCCGGATTTATGCTGCTACTCTCCGCACTATCGATAGCTTCTGTAAGTATCAGATTTTTTGATAAAACAAGTCTATCTAAACTTATTTAAAAAAATGATATATACTTATTTAATCGTACCGTAGTCCACTTGCGTGAAATCATTGATGTAGAAATCTAAAAGAAAGTAATCAAATTATTGACATCTCTGTTGATATATAATTTAAAGTCGTAAAGAAAAAAAAAAAAAAAAAAAACTTACCGGGGTGAGGTACGAACAGATCTGGCGAGATGGCCCTGGCGCTCTGATCGGCGGCGTTGTTTGAACGGGATGCTGACATAATATTCACGGATTCTTCCTCGCGATTGGTAGAACTTTCATAGTAGGGGCCGAGCAGATATCGGCTCTTTTGACTCCCCTCCCGTTTCTTCTCTCATTTTATCCTCGTCTAGCGAGGCATCTGTTTTTTCGCATCTTTCTCTTGACAATATTGTCAGTTAGAGAGGGTTTTTTTTTTTTTCCTCATCCTTCGGGTCTCTCTCTCTCTCTCTGTGTGTGTGTGTGTGTGTGTGTGTGTGTGTGTGTGTGCAGTCGGGAGAGTTGAGGTATCCAATTTCCTTTTTTTGAATACCTTCTTGTGAGGGCTGTCTGTTTTCCGCATTCTGCAACGGTAAAATACGACTTAGAGGCGGATATTTGTTTTACCTTATGGGCAACAGTTGTTCTTGTTCGCCTCCTGTTGACAAAACTCGCCTCATGGTTTAAACTTGACTCTGAGAAAAAAAACTCTTTCCCACAGAGGGGGTGCTTTAATAAACTTATTCGAATATGAGCTTTTTTCCACTAAGGCTTATTTTAGGGGAGGAGATGTACGAAATTATTTACCGGGTTACAAGCAATGATAATATCGGCTGTTGACTCCTCAGTGTCATCATTTTCTGTCTATTGAGAAAACCCATTGTAAAAGTAGCTAAAAGTAATGAAGAAAAAAACTCTACCAAGGAGCAGGCTGCGCAAAACCTACCTCATATAGATGTTTTAATAATAATAATAATATTTTTTTTGGGGGGCGCAATATAGGTTATAAGCATTGAGAAAAAACTGATATCTGCTGTCTCATTCCTCCTTGACCCGCGGGGTGTGTGTGTGTGTGTGTGTGTGTGTGTGTGTGTGTGTGTAACAAGATCGCCTGTCACGGCAATTATGGTTTGTTTTTCAGTCACTTGTAAAAGGGACTATCAAAAGGAAAAGTAGTATTCACTAAGGGATATTTATTCATTTTTACACATACGAGGTAGGCAGCCTGTAGGTTACAAACGGATAGAAAGTTCTTCTTTTCATCACAAGCTATGGTGTATCTTAAAGGTTTTTTACTGCGTCTGTATTATAGGAAAATAAAATACTATTGAAAGAAACGGTTCTCTACAGGCAATAAGAAGTCACTCTTTTTTCCCATTACACGCGCCGGTGCAGCTTAAGAAAGTAAAATTACATCCGCTATTGTAAAAAAAAAAAAAAAAAAAAAAAAAATACAGAGAAAATTGACAAAATATTGAAACAGAATTCAAACTATGAGTTTGTGGAAAACTAACTGCCGCTCTGTCTCTCTATACAGCACAGAATCAGCTGCTGCATCACCGCTCTGCTTTTATTCCGCTCCCATGCTGCAGACCCTCCCTCCCTCTAAAAACTTTTTTCTTTTTTTTCCAACAACAGGTTTCCCCTCCCTTCTCCGGATGCCGGGGGTTTCCCACCCCTCCCTTCTCCGGATGCAATTCGTCACGCTTATTACACACTTCCGGGGGGAGGGGGGAGGTCAAAAGGTCATGATTAGGGCCATCAATCAAATCGATTAAATTTTGTCACATACTGTAGGGAGTATCTCTCTGGCAATTTATAATCAAACAGTTTAAGCTTTCCCCATGGTGTCTTGAAGACCATATTGTTTAAAAGTCTGCAACTGTGTGCTAGCTTTATGATAAGAATTATCAGCCTATATTGATGGTTACAAATTATTGTGTGGGTGTGCATGTGCAATCTTTTATATAAAAAAAAACAAACAAAATTTGATATTTTGTAATGTAATATTGGACTGACTTGCTTTGAAATGCCAGGAATTACAAACTCAGATTTATTGATTAATTGAATGCAGAAAGTGAGAGACAGCATCTAGGTCTAAATCTTGTGCTGCAAATGATGACAATAAAAGTCTCAAATATAACAAAACCAAAGATTATAGATACTCAACAAATACAGACTTTTCCCATCACTTAAACCCAAACAGATCCTCAAAGTATAACTGATTGCATTCAATTTGCCTCCAAAACAACAACAACAACTAAGCTCAAACAACAAAAATGAGTAAATAAGATTTCCTATGCAAACTGGGCCTTTTTATCTTTAAAGGTAGAAAAGCTGGTCATCCAGTTTCATATTGGGCTCTTTGTGGATGCTCTGACCCACAAGGAAAGCCAACTTGTGGGCGTACTGGCAGGGAGCAGGCACTCTGATGATCCCCTAAAGCACAAAGAAAAACAATCAGGCATGACCAACACAATGCCAAAGTCAGTGACATTTACACAGTCGGGGAAAATTATTTGATCCTGCTGAATTTATACGTTTGCTCACTTACACAGAAATGAAGTCTAATTTTTAATGGCAGTTTTATTTTAACAAATATAGAAAAAAAAACATTATATCAGAGTTATGAATGGATTCACATGTCACTGAGTGAAAAAAGTATTTGATACAAAAGTAAAACACAAGTGGGTACTTTGTGAAGGAACTCTTGGCCAGTACAGCCGTATAGTCTGTCACCAGGTTTGCACACATCTCTGGAGTGATTTTGGCCCGGTCCTTTTTACAGAAACTAAGTCCTTTAGGTTTCTCAGTTGCCACTTGGGAACTCAAAGCTTAAGCTCCCTCCACAGGTTTTCTATACAATTGAGGTCTGGAAACTGACTAGACCACTCAATGACCTTAATGTACTACTTCTTTGGCCGGTATGTTTTAGGTCATCATCATGCTGGAAGACTGATTTGGACTAGGGCTGCCACGATTAGTCGACTATCAAAATCGTCGACGACTAATTTAATAGTTGATGTGTCGTTTGAAGCTTTGTAAGATCCCAAAAGACGCAGGAATAAGTAGTAGTATTTAAGGGTGTAATAACGGACTGAAGCAGAAGATGGCAGCAGTGCATGTACAAGGATGCCAGCTGCCGTTAAACCTTGAAGAAGAGGAAGCCTTGTCCCAGAATTCGTAGCGCAGCCCTGCTCAGTTTCCAACAATGGCGGCAGCTAGTTAATTTTAATGTTACCCTTATTATTCTTTCTGGGTCACAAAATAAACGTTTAACATATTTTCAGGCGAGAATGTAGCTGTGTAAACTTCAAATATCTGCTCAGTTTATCCGTGTATTTCCGTGGTGCTGATGCTGCGCTGAGCAAAAACCTCCTGAAGCTTTTGAAGTGTGAAAAATCAGGGTGAAAAAATGCAGCAAAGACCTGACACAGGACCTGAGAGATGCATCTGGGCTTGCAGTTGATCCATATACTGCTTACTGAAGCCACATCAGAAATGGTGTCATTGTGAGGGTGGCTGTCAAAAAATTACTGTTAAGGAAGAGAAATTGGAAGAAAATGTTATGGTATGCCAAATGACACAATAACCAGACTGAAAATCCCTGTGAGCCCTGTTGCAACAGTGCTTATTGAGTCATAGTTTGACAGAGAATAAACAAAAACAGCCAACATCCACATAAAACTCTTGGATTACTTAAAGAATTGACCTGAAAGCTTGCCTGATACATAGATTTCTTGGAATATAAAGGTCATCTTACTGAATATTGATATACAAGATAAGGGGTATATAGTCTCAATGACACGGTCATCTTTGTATTGCATTATACTGAGTTGTTTCTCCTCATAAGCTGTTTCACAGATGAGCCATTAAAGGAAAAGCCACCACATATCTCTAAACGGCTCACACAACATAATCAGAGTGATATTCTTTTAACCAAATTAACCCGCAGTGTTATTTTTAGTGTCTTGTATTTGATCATTATTTCTGCAAGTTTTAGTTCACACTTACATCCTGTCAATGTTGTCTTTTTAAAACCTTTCTGAGACACACACAACAGTTTTAAAAAATTCTTTGGCAGTATAATAATCATAATGTAAAGGGGAAGTCTGATAAACATGTGTGCGTGCATGTTTGTATGTATTCCAGCAGGTTTGGCTGGATCCATTTCCAGTCGCAGCCATGTGCCCTTGTGCCCCAGGCTGTGCTCCGGCTCATCAGCCTACATTCTTGCTCTCAGGCTAGGCTTTGTAACATTGGGGACCAGCCGCATCCTACTTCTGAAAATGTCTGCCAGTGCCGGTGATTACCTGACAGTAAACACATGCACACAACTTTTATTTTTCACATCTGGATAAATAGATTTAAAAAACAGTGTTAATTTTTCTGGCGTGCATTACAGTGATGTGTTGGCAGCTTGCTCAGTACGTGTCTTCACATTTTGTTCTGTTTGCAGAAAACAAGTATGACTTCCTCCCAGCATCTGTAAATCTGCTTGCCGAGGCTCTTCTGGTCATGTCAGTCAGGGTCATAGTCCAAGGTAAACTTTGATAGCATACTGCTGTTCTCATTTGAAGTCATGCTGTTGTCTAAAAATTGTTTGCCTCATTCTGATGTCTTTTCAAAAAAAGGTTGCCATGGTTACACAGGCATGAGGCACATCGCCATTCTGAAGCTGGTTGGCACACAGTTGCCAGATATGGGCGGAGTCTTGGAGCTCTATCCTATCAATGGTAAGAATTTTTAATACAAAATAGTGAACAGATATATTTTCTGAAAGCTAAGGTCTCTACTTTTTTGGTATCTGAGTTCAGTGTGATAAGTTTAGAGGAAGAGGAAAATGTCGATGTGCTACATCTATTGTGAAATTCACTCTTTAATAGGTTGTTCCTAACCTGATCCTCTGGTCCATCCAGGGAGTGCTACCGTGGAGCGTGAAGGGCTCTCAGCTACCCTCGTGAAGGACATGAGAAACTACTTCCAAATCAGCCCAGAATACTTCTCCATGCTGCTGGTGGGGAAGGACGGCAATGTTAAGTGCTGGTACCCCTCACCCATGTGGTCCATGGCCATTATCTATGACCTTGTAGACTCTATGCAGCAGGGCCGTGCAGAGAGGTTTAAAGGGGCGGGTGCTCAAAGTTAAAAAGGGGCACATTGAACCAGGCTGAATAACAACAACACACATTCATCAAGAATCTAATATGGGAAGGGCAGGGCTGTGTTGATCTGAGACTGTAGACATTAAAAAGTCCAGAGGAGAGATGGTAGCTGATTAAACAAGTGTCATGAGATAATAACAAAATGCAAAGATTGGTGACAGCGCTTGGAACCATAAGGCAACAAAAAACTGTGAGAAATCATTTAGGCTCTGCCTGTGAATCACTCTTCCTTCTTCTTCCTTCCATCATTTCATATATCACTCTCCACTTGCTATGTGAGAACAAGGCACAACTTGCTATTGCAATAAACTATAATCTAATCATCCACACCTAACAACTCTTGCACTTAATCTATAATAAAATGATGACAGAAAAATGTTATAGCACTGCCTTTAGTAGCTTCACACAGCTCCTGCTGTTTCCTCCTCATGTCCTTCTTCAGAATACTGTATATACTATGGGCATCATGGTGCTGATCCAGAATCCTTACATTATTATTTATTACTAGAGTTACAATAATAAAGCAATGAGGAGGGGGAAGTAATAAATATGAAATAATGTCATTATGATGATTCCATTTGTTTCACTATCCACTCTGTGCAGGGCAAAGCTTATTACATGTTTAAACTGTAGAGATACAATAATTTTACTGCTGTAAAATCCAACTTTTGTCTTATTTAAAATATAAATCTAATATAATCTGCTTCTTAATGTATGTTCTTTAAAATACAGCGTGTGTTTTTAATATATTATAATTATAATAATGCATAATTATGTGGACATGCATATTAAATTGTTTTTTAGTGAAATATAATCCCTCCAGAAAGGCAGGAAAAGCCCGGAAACTTACTTTAAAACTAAATATGTTCCCTAAAACGGTGACAGAGCTACAGACCCATGACAGCCTTACACAGGTAGCCAGCAGCTGTGACCAGCACTACATGTGCAGTTAATAAAAGGACAGGTAATGTTTGTCGCGCTGTTGCACACACAGCACGCTCGTTTGTTTCAGTTCGTCAGTTGCAACAAGACAGCTTACCAACGTGTACGTAATAAATCAAAAATCAAATCAAATCAAATCACTTTTATTGTCACATCACATGTGCAGGTACACTGGTAAAGCACATGTGAGTGAAATTCTTGTGTGCGAGCTTCACAAGCAACAGAGTTGTGCAAAATACAATAATGTAAACAAGCAAAATACAAGAATGGCTACATCTGAAACTAATAAATATATGTACAATATATAATAGTATATGCATTTCGTATAATAGTATATGCATT
>NC_140639.1:35158643-35187438 GCF_057382275.1 Copadichromis virginalis | reverse complement strand
AAAAGAAAAAGTACAGCAGGAGCCTCTGGAGAAGATGAGCGGCAAAAGGAAAAGGAAGGAAGAAAAGATACAGGCAGAGCCTCTGGAGAAGATGAAGAGTGAAGCCAAAGTAGGAAAGAGAAAAGAAAAAGTGCAGCAGGAGCCTCTGGAGAAGATGGGCGGCAAAAGGAAAAGGAAGGAAGAAAAGATACAGGCAGAGCCTCTGGAGAAGATGAGCGGCAAAAGGCAAAGGAAGGAAGAAAAGATACAGGCAGAGCCTCTGGAGAAGATGAAGAGTGAAGCCAAAGTAGGAAAGAGAAAAGAAAAAGTGCAGCAGGAACCTCTGGAGAAGATGAAGAGTGAAGCCAAAGTAAGAGAGAGAAAAGAAAAAGTACAGCAGGAGCCTCTGGAGAAGATGAAGAGTGAAGGGGGAAAAAGGACTCTGAAAATAAGGTGCAATTTATTCCATTGCTCCCAGTAAGCCCAAGAAATGCCTTATTTGAGGGCTTTTGCATTGTATTTGTTTTTGAAGATCCCACTTTTTTATTACATAAAAGAGTTGTTAATAAAAAGTGATCATCTAATACTGTGTCCAATGAGTTACTGTCACGTTTATTTTCTGGAATCACAAGTGCTCTCAGACTTGACATTATATATTTCCACCATATGTGAGATCAGTCAAATTAAGAAAGGAGACATGCTTCTTGAAGAAGTAAAAGTCCAAGCTTAAGACATATTTTCAGTATGTAAATGTTGAAGTTTTGGGGTATGTTGTACTATACAGTCAAACCATTTGATGCCATTTGGTCCTATATCTACACAAATTTCAGTTGTAAAATCACAAGGCTAATAAGTTCACATAAACTTCATAACTTAATCAGAATGTACATAGATGTCCTACCACTGGGGGAAAGACCAAGCACCACAATCTACCACATTTTCTGAACCACTTGCTCTCATCCACATAGGGAGCCGCATTGAACTTGTTAATCTAACAAAAGAAAAAGTGACCTCAATTTTGCAGCGGTTTGCAGATTTGTTCTCCCACCTGCCCGACTTTAAATGGTAAATGGCCTGCATTTGTATAGCGCTTTTCTAGTCCTTAAGGACCCCAAAGTACTTTACACTACATTCAGTCATTCACACACTGGCAATGGCAAGCTACATTGCAGCCACAGCTGCCCTGGGGGGCACTGACAGAGGCGAGGCTGCCGGCCACAGGCGCCACCGGGCCCTCTGACCACCACCAGTAGGCAAACATGGGGTTAGTATCTTGCCCAAGTATATTTGGCATGCAGCCAGGAGGCAGCCTGGGATCGAACCACCGACCTTCTGATTAGTGGCTGACCTGCTCTGCCACCTGAGCTACAGCCACCCCAGAAACTTACTTTGCTCAAAGAGCGCTATTTTGAAACACAGCCTGGGGTGATAATGCACTCATAGCCTGACTCGAGCACAACAGGCAAATTGTTCAGAAGAAAATGGGCAAAATGTTGAAACTGGGAGTGATAGAAGAGTAACACATTGTGTAGTGTTTCCTCACTTGTAGGGAACAAAGATCCTATGGAACGCCAGGACTGCCATAATGAATTAATTAAATACACCATTAAATAATTAATTAAATGTGGCAATAATTAATTAAAATCAGAAATAATTAATTACATAAATATTTACGACACATGTAATTAATTAATTATTGACACATTTAATTAATTATTTATTTATTTCACTTGGGTTTTTCTCCACATCACTTGCTGCTTCACCATCTGTAGCTGTAGCGCCACTGTCACCTCATCCGCCTGCAGTCACCCTTCTGCCATCTTCTTCACCGGCTGCTATGTCGCCACCTGGACCTGCCCTGCGTGAGCAGGAGCTCGGCGAGCCGGAGGAGCCCGCGAGGCAGCAAGAGGAGCAGGAGCACCTCAGCGAGCAGGAGCCGGAGCTGGAGCTCAGCGGGCAGGAGCTCGGAGAGCGGGAGAAGCCCGCGCCGCCAGCTGCGCAGCTCAGCGAGCCGGAGCAGCTCAGCGAGCCACCAGCTGAGGAGCCAGCGCCGCTGCAGCTCAGTGAGCCGGAGCAGTGTGTTTGTGTAGATGAAACTACAGGGTTATTTGCTGTGCAGAGAACTGGCCATGGGTTCTCTGTGCCAGTTCACGTTCAGAGGAAAACATGGGGGATGTCTCACAATATCAGATGTGAGCTGGAGGAATGTCAGCAATACCAGTTGCTGGCCCAGCGGAGTGGACTAGGCTTCAGTTTATGTGAGCACCTTCGCTCACTAGATTACTGCCGAGAAACTGTAAAGGAGGTTTTTCTTCAAGAGCACATCGTGATGGAAATGGTGGACCTTAAATTTTTTGGAGAGGCCAAAGCTGCTACATGCATAAAGAGACAGAAAGCTGCCCAGATGGCATATGCTCCACTTTGTGTGAGGGTGGATTTTGGTGGATCCTCAACACAGATCTGTTTGTCTGTATTTGAGCCGGAAATACACAGTTTCTGCCGTCTTGGCAGAATATTTGTGACTTATAATGCTCTGAGGAACACCTGGCATTGTGCTTGTGCAAAGCCTCGAATATCATGTCCTCATAAAAACATAGCTAAATGGCATCTCTTCCAGACACAGAGAGACATCTTCAAATCAACTGTACCACTATCATCAGGCACCCCATCACAGATGACTCAGGAGAGTTCTTCCTTTGAGGACAATGCCGCAGAATTCAACTTGTCCCAGAGCTGAAAGGCTGGCTGAACAGTCAAGTTGTTGAACAGTTCTTTGCAAACATGAGGAAAAGCAATTACTTTTTAAGTAATATGAGTCCATCCACACATGTGTTTTTGATGAGAAATATAACTCATCATTATAACACTGTCACCAACAAGAAACTTCTGGAGAGGCAGCTACGACATGGTCGACTTGGAAAGATCAATATCTCATTGTCAGCACTGGGTCAAGCTGTTGTAGGTAAGTATATGCATTGTCTTATGACCAGAACGCTACCACACAAATACAAATCTTTTTTACACACACACAAATTCTTTTTACACATACAAAACTGATTTACAAGTACAAAATATTTATGACCACATTTTGACCCCTTGGATTTGTTCCTATCTGTGTGTGTATATTCTTTTCTTTGTGTACCTAGCCCCAAAGGTGTGCAATAAACCCAGAGAAACCACAGAAACAGTGTTGAACCCAGCACCTTCAATGTCTGGTGACACTGGTAAAATTTCTTATTTTGAATAGTGATTGTCATATATAGGTGAAATAATAATCTTGCATTCATTATCTTGTTGTAGTTGAGGGCTCATAAACGAATTTGTTACATGCTGTTTCAAATGAATTTCCTTCTATAAATAGTGCTCATTTTTCTTGCATTTGTATGCATTTAATATGCATTCTATGTAGTGTTTTGTCTGAAACCTGTTAAAAGCCCTATAGGACCTCAGGAAAGAGTTGACAACAAGAAAGCCAATACAGGGAGTGCAGAATTATTAGGCAAATGAGTATTTTGTCCACATCATCCTCTTCATGCATGTTGTCTTACTCCAAGCTGTATAGGCTCGAAAGCCTACTACCAATTAAGCATATTAGGTGATGTGCATCTCTGTAATGAGAAGGGGTGTGGTCTAATGACATCAACACCCTATATCAGCTGTGCATAATTATTAGGCAACGTCCTTTCCTTTGGCAAAATGGGTCAAAAGAAGGACTTGACAGGCTCAGAAAAGTCAAAAATAGTGAGATATCTTGCAGAGGGATGCAGCAGTCTCAAAATTGCAAAGCTTCTGAAGCGTGATCATCGAACAATCAAGCGTTTCATTCAAAATAGTCAACAGGGTCGCAAGAAGCGTGTGGAAAAACCAAGGCGCAACATAACTGCCCATGAACTGAGAAAAGTCAAGCGTGCAGCTGCCAAGATGCCACTTGCCACCAGTTTGGCCATATTTCAGAGCTGCAACATCACTGGAGTGCCCAAAAGCGCAAGGTGTGCAATACTCAGAGACATGGCCAAGGTAAGAAAGGCTGAAAGACGACCACCACTGAACAAGACACACAAGCTGAAACGTCAAGACTGGGCCAAGAAATATCTCAAGACTGATTTTTCTAAGGTTTTATGGACTGATGAAATGAGAGTGAGTCTTGATGGGCCAGATGGATGGGCCCGTGGCTGGATTGGTAAAGGGCAGAGAGCTCCAGTCCGACTCAGACGCCAGTGTTACAGGTACCGGGTGGCAGCACCTGTAGACAGCTATATATGTGTCCTGTAAACAGGAAAGAAATGATCAGACAGAGAGACGTGGCTTGCCGTTTCCTGAATACTCCGCCATTATGAGAAAACAGCGCGGAACATGCGCTTCAGGCTGCTAACAACAGGCCAAACCATGGTCTCACACTGCCACCTATTGGTATAAAAATGAAGTGTCCGCTACAAACATCCCAGGGTAGTTACCAAGTTTCCTGTTACAATTACTGTAGTTATTTAGGGCATTTCCAAATGGAAATATCACTTACATTGAAAGTGAAATTACTTAAATTAATTCACATAAATGTGATCACACATTAGTGGGTATCACACACTCCCTGACAAAAACAAAATGGCTCCCAACATTCACAAAATCATGACATTTTTAACTTTTGCTTCTCAAATTCTTATTAACTCTAATCAGTCCAAGAACTAGTTATGAAACAAGCAGTGGGGGTGGTGTGTATGCAGATGGGTTCAGTGATGCGTGATACTGGTATGGTGAGTATGGTATTGGGGTGCAGTACATTGGTGACTGTGACATACACACGGGCGGCACAATTGCCAATGGTGGGTATGGAAATACAGTGTATGATGGTATGGTTGTGGCAGGTAACTGTGGTGCTGTGCGTTCCCCAACTAGATTAACTGCCGCATGTGACTGCACTGAGGGTTTACCCAGTGATTCATAAGTCAGAAACTGTCGTGGCTTCCTGTGACGGGTAGCTCTTCTAATGTCCGTACAAGTATGTCCCGGTGGTTGAACCTGTACGTTAGACTGCAAATGAGTTTCACACTCCTCACCAGACCCTCTGGATTCAGATAGGTTGTCACTACCCACTTCCATTTCTTCCATCTCCTCTCTCAGAGAACATGGCAGGTGTGAGCATTCTCTCCCAGTTTCCTCTTCGAATTGTTCAATGCTGACGGATGGTGAATGCTCAGGCATAGTCAGTATGTCTTCCATCGTCTGCACAGGTGAATGTCCATTTTTTGTGTTTGTTGTCACTCTAATAGGTTCTTTGGTCTGGTATGACTGAGATGCAGGGTGTTGCTCATGGTCCAGGTTCTTTCTCACAGTCCTTTCAACAGGTGCTCTTAGCCAGTACCCCGAGCAATCACTCTCAGAACCGCTGTCAGAGATATCCCACATGTCTGTTTGTCTTTGTGCATCTGCCGATCTTTCCATCCTTCGTCTGTTGCGTGTTGTCTTTCCAATTGCAGGCTTTGCCAGGGGGGGAGTGACTTGAACAGGTAAGTCATTTACAAGTAACAGTAGATTGCGATGCAATGTTCGGGTTCTTTTTGGGTCTCCAGCTTCAGGATGGACTACGTAAACTGGGCTATCTGCTAGCTGCTCTTTTACTATATAAATAGTCCTCTCCCAATATGATCTCAACTTGCCAGGTCCTCCCTGCTCACTGAGGTTTCTGACCAGAACTCTGTCTCCTGGCTGAAGCATGACTCCTTTTGCCTTTTTATCATATGTTATTTTGCCTCTTGCACTAGACTTCTTGCTATTTTCACTAGCAATCCGATAAGCTTCCGACATTCGTTCGGCCCATTTCTTGGCATATCCTGTAGGTGAGTATGTTTCATTTTCCCCCTTCAATCCAAACAGCAGATCGACTGGTAGATGCGGGTGTCGTCCATAGAGGAGATAGAATGGTGAGTAGCCGGTGGACTCATGTCGAGTACAGTTGTACGCATGTACAAGATGTGGGAGGTGGTCTTTCCACTGTACTTTTTCCTTTTCTGTTAATGTTCTCAACATTTGGAGTATTGTCCTGTTGAGACGTTCTGAAGGGTTACTTTGAGGATGGTAAGGTGATGTTCTGGAATGTCCGACACCAGATAATTTCTGTAGTGTCCTGAACAGTTCATTCTCAAATTCACGACCCTGGTCGTGATGTAGTTTGGATGGGTATCCAAATCTGGGTATGAAATCCTGGAAAATCCGTTCAGCAGCTGTTTTCCCACTCTTGTTCCTTGTGGGGTATGCTTGAGCAAATCTAGTGAAATGGTCAATTACCACGAGAATATACTCATACCCTCCACGGCTGGCTTCCAAATGCAAAAAGTCAATACACACCAGTTCTAAAGGGTAGTCCGATCTTATACTACCCATGGGAGCCCTGACGTGTGTTACTGGTTTCTTGGACATGATACAGGGACACTTCTGGGTCACATAGGCTTCAATGTCCTTAGCCATAAAGGGCCAATAGAATCTGTCCCTTGCGAGATGTAGCACTCGGTCTGTCCCAACATGACCCATCGTGTCATGTAAATGTCTTAATGCTAAAGTCCTGTACTTGGCAGGAAGCACTAATTGTCTTCTGTCACTGGTACATCTATACAAGAGGTCATTTTCAAGATGTAACTTACCCCACTCATGGAGGAGTTTATGGGCAGTTCCTCTTACCATCTTGCGTATTTCATCTGTCAGTTTTGCTCCATCTAGTTTCAGCTTGAGGATTTGGCCAATGGCTGGATCCTCTCTTTGAGCTTTAACCAGATCATCATGGCTGATGCTCAGCGAGTTGATATGAGGCTGCTGATGGGGGTCCAGAGAAGAGATATTGAGCATGGCTACTGTTGGGGGAAAACTCTGTAAAAGACCCAGGAGAAATAAAGACACAATGAGACAAGATCACTTTTTATGCTTTAACGTGCACACGGGTAAGCTGTTCAGAACAACTCACACCGTGTACAGAGGCTTGGCACTTTTTATAGGAAAGACAGTGAGAACAGGATAAGAAAATACAAAACAGATAAAATAAACAACTCCATATGTGGCGCTAGTCTCGTCAGCAGAGAGCTGGGAGAAAGCTGTGAGAGATAAAACAATCTAAAACAATATGTCCCAAAACAGTATGTCTTTGCTGAGAAAGTCTAAAAGGATAATTCTAAACTAATCTAACCATAGACGAAGGGCATCCAAACAATGCTTTGTACATTTAAAAGAAGGTAAAGAAACAATCATTTTTCCTGTAACAGCTACCCAAGCAACATCTTTCTGTCTGGCCACCTGGCTTCCATCCCAGACTGCCTGCACTGCCTCATCTGGAAATCCCTCTGTGCAAGCAGTTTCATATTTCTCTATATCCAAGGGGAGACGCGAAAGAGTGTCTGCGTCTACATTTGACTTTCCTGGCCTGTATCTGATGTCGAACCGGAAATCCGAGAGCTCTCCAACCCACCTATGTCCCACTGCGTTTAACTTTGCGGTACTCATTACATAGGTTAGGGGGTTGTTATCTGTATAAACTGTGAAGTGTGGGGCATAGTACAGGTAGTCACGGAATTTTTCACATACAGCCCATTTCAACGCAAGGAACTCTAATTTTCCACTATGCAGGTGGTAGTTGCGTTCTGCTTGTGTCAGAGTCCTAGATCCATAGCCAATTACTCTCAATTTCCCATGTTGACGCTGATACAGGACAGCTCCTAAGCCCTGGTCAGATGCATCTGTATGCAATGTGAAAGGCAGGCTAAAATCGGGATATGTCAGAACAGGGGGGTTGGTGAGGAGGGTCGCCAACTGTTCTAACGCTCTCTGGTGTTTCAGGGTCCACTCAACGTGCTCTCGAGAGGACAGCTGTGGGTGTTTGCTGTTTCTCACAGATTTCGGACACTGAGTTTTGCCTGGCTTGGTCTGAAGGAGTTCATAGATTGGTTTAGCTATTCGGGAAAAATCCTGGATATACGAGCGGTAGTAGCTTAGAAAGCCTGCCAGCTTCCTCACATCACCAACTGTTTGAGGTGTCTTAGATGTCAGGGTTTTGACAGCCTCCAGGTCTGCCGGGTCTATTTTGACTCCTTCAGCAGACACAAGCCGACCCACATATCGGACTTCTTGTTTGAAGAGGTCACATTTCTCCGGCCTCAATTTTACTCCATGTTCTTGGAGTGCCTGGAGAACCTTGCGGAGGGTCTCAACTAGAGATGGCACGATACCACTTTTTTATGTCCGATACCGATATCATAAATTTGGATATCTGCCGATACCGATATGAATCCGATATAGTGTTTTTTAATCAACAAAACTGTTTTTTTTAAATATCTTGCTGCATTTTGTATAAGTTCATACTCAAGTTTAAAACAACAACTACACTAAAGCTATTCTGTTATACCTGTATGCAAAAAAAAATATTTCATAGTTCAGCAATACTGATCAATCTAATAAACTTAAACCTACACCATCCTCCCTATTCTGGTATTTTAAAGAGTACTTAGCAGAAATATTAAGCAACCTAACTAATAGGGTTCCAACTCCCAGCAACAACAAAAATAAATAAATAAAAAATAGGGAACCACCCCTCATGCTCCACCTCATGATGCTTAATCGACGTAATCAACCTTACTTTGATGCAGTGTGAAATAAAATGCACAGAAATCAATTATTTTTCAAGAAATATTAAATAGATTCAACATCTTTCTTCAACAAAATTGCAGACTGCACAGATGGTACCTTCCCAAAGGAAAAAGTACTATAGCTTACTAGGGTATATATATTAGACTTAATAGTCACTATATACAGTAATTGACTTCTATTCCTTTTACATCAAATTAAAACTTTGGGTGTCAGATAATTATTTATTAAAAGCTAGACATTTTAAATGAGAATAAGAAAGAAAAGTAGGTCTTTGTGCCCCTTTTCCCTGTTAATGCCCTATCGGCCCCCCTGGCTAAACTTTGCTAGATCCGCCCCTGCACAGTTACCAGCGTCAGCTACGTAGAAAAAGATCCTGGTGTAGAAAGTAATGTTAAATACATTCTAACAACAGCTTATCAAGCTTAAACGTGCTGCTGTTGTTCAGCCGCTGGTTTCCTCTTTCTGGTGCAAAGTGGGCCAAAAACAAACCAGAGAGACGGACTCACGACAGAAAAGCCGATCAGCTGATCATTAAGCAGTTTCATGATTAAAGTAGCAGCAAGAAGAGGCAGTCGCTTGTTAAGCTTAACGCGGGAATGCTTTACAAACATTCAGAGATGGACTTACACACTTGCTGTACTTCTCTCGGGGATAACTTTGTCGGAGGTTGCTAGCTAAGCTCCAAATGCTATCCAGACCACCGACAGGTCCCGCATGCCACAGCCGCTCTATCACATGAGACATACTGCTCCGACGTGCTAACGTTCTGAGGTGAGTTACGGCGTGTTGCAAGTTTTGTGAGGTGCTTTCGTGATATTTAATGGATCGGATTACATTTTTTATTTTTCTCCGATATCCGATCCAGTAATTTAGGTCAGTATCGGACCGATACGGATACGTAATATCGGATCGGTCCATCTCTAGTCTCAACATGGTCGTCAAATGTTTTTGCATAGCAAAGTACATCGTCGAGGTATGGGACGCAACATTCATCTCTAAGAGAGCCAAGCATCTCTTCCATGCGCCGCTGAAAAGCAGCTGGGGCATTTGTGAGACCAAATGGGATGCGAACCCATTCATAAAGACCCCATGGTGTTACGAAGGCAGTGAGGTGGCGAGAGCCCTCAGCTACAAAGCCCTGGTGGTAAGCTTTTCCTTGGTCTAAGATGCTAAACCACGAGTACCCACCCAGAGTATCAATCAGATCCTGTATCCTGGGCAGTGGGTGTCGATCGGGAACAGTCTTTTTGTTCAGAAGGCGATAGTCTATGCATAAGCGTAAACTGCCATCTTTCTTTCTGACACAGACGACTGGGGCGGCGTACGGGGACTGAGACTTTACTATCCAGCCTTTTACCAAAAGTTCTTGTATGTACTCTTTAACCTCTTTAAAAAGTGGCTTAGGGATGGATGAGTAGGTTTTCCCCAGGAAGGCCACCGCGCAGTTGGCTGCATGAAGAAAACAATACGTCAGGGAAACGGGAGCCGGTCCCTGTCACGGGACAAACCGTGTCCCACGCTCCGTCCCAATCTGACCTATGTAGTACTAGTGAGACTGTTGCTGTAAGTTTGGCAAAATGTGACGCTGACACCAAACATAATGTAGTGCCAACCCAGAGACAGAATAACCAAGAAAATAAATCTGCTATACTTCTTGGCAGTTCAACCAACAGTAAAAGTGAAAAATTAGCCAAACTAATTGGAAAAAAAGCTCTCACCCAGTGCCATCTAAATGGTTTAGCAGTTAGTGCTTTGTTGGACACGGGAGCTCAAGTGAGCATGATTGAAAGAGAGTGATAAATAAATATCTACCAGATACACCTGTAAGGTCACTTGATGAAGTCATTGATACTGAAGAAGAGTTAAAAGTCCGTGCTGTGAATGGTGACACTCTCCCATTTGATGGCTGGGTGCCAATCACAGTTAATTTGAGAGGGAATGAAGACCCTAATTTGTCAATAACTGTGCCTTTTCTTGTAAGCAGTTTTGTTTTGGAGAGACCGCTGCTGGGTTTCAATGTGATGGAGGAACTTGTGCAGGAACAACCAGGACGGTTCATGCCAACTCTCGTCACCCTGCTTTGCAATGCCATGTCAATACCAACAAAAAAGGCAGAGCTCCTGGTAAACCTCATCAAGGCTGATGAAGCCCCTGCACAATGTGGACGTCTGCGGACTGGCAGGTATGACACCCTCATTCCAGCGGGTCAGGTGATTTGGGTTAAGTGTCCAGTCTCACCTGCCATGAACCTGTCCGAATCTGTTTTCCTCTTTGAGCCTGATGTGGGCATGTACTGCTTAATTTTCTTAGAGAGCTCTTCGTAACTGAAGAGTATTTTTTGCAGTTCTATATCACGTTGGGAAACAGCAGTAGAGCTGGTATTCTGGGTCACACTGTCAGTTACTTCTGTACCACTATTATGACCATCTTCTAAAAACATTGCATTAGTTGGACTCACTTCAACACTGACATCATGAGGCTGAGCATTTGGACATAGATCACATGAATCATTACCAGTGGCAGCCTGTATCTGCAAATCAGAAACATGACCCTGGGTAACAGCATCAACAACATCTTTCAGTGACAATAAGTGTGACATGCCCTGATCTTCTGACTCTAATAAAGCCTTACTGCACATGAAACCACTGATGTACTCGAAGCAACTGTCTTCATCCCCTGACTTAAGGCAAGACTGATCCACTCCTGGCACTGGACCCAGAGATTTGGCAATCTGGAACAGTTCATCAGCAGAGAGGGCGAGAAGGTCTTTCTTGATGGCCCACACCAAGCTCCTCCTCTCACCTTCCGCTATGGTTGCTTCCCTATCCCTTGCAGTGGGTCACACAATGTCAGCTTTCGTACAGTTTTTGCCTTGATGGGCGATGGTCCGAGCACCAAGCAGCACCAAGCAGTCCTTATTTGTCTTTTTCCTTACTTCTTGTCCATTGTGCTAGTTGTGACACATGGCCAATGCATTTCCTGCACAATTAGTAGCATCTATTCTCCATCAGGCAGCAGCAGGAGGTGTCGGTAACAACCAGCAGACTGGAGTTGTTGGTGTTTTCTTGCCACTCTTGGCCCAAAGTACCGGTATTACTGGATCAGCTCCCAGCCTCAAAGGCAGGACTGATCCCGGACGAGCCCCCAGAAAACTGTTACAGGTACCGGGTGGCAGCACCTGTAGACAGCTATATATGTGTCCTGTAAACAGGAAAGAAATGATCAGACAGAGAGACTTGGCTTGCCGTTTCCTGAATACTCCGCCATTATGAGAAAACAGCGCGGACCATGCGCTTCAGGCTGCTAACAACAGGCCAAACCATGGTCTCACACTGCCACCTATTGGTATAAAAATGAAGCGTCCGCTACAAACATCCCAGGGTAGTTACCAAGTTTCCTGTTACAATTACTGTAGTTATTTAGGGCATTTCCAAATGGAAATATCACTTACATTGAAAGTGAAATTACTTAAATTAATTCACATAAATGTGATCACACATTAGTGGGTATCACACCAGCAAGGTGGAGGTGGAGTACTGGTTTGGGCTGGTATCATCAAAGATGAGCTTGTGGGGCCTTTTCGGGTTGAGGATGGAGTCAAGCTCAACTCCCAGTCCTACTGCCAGTTTCTGGAAGACACCATCTTCAAGCAGTGGTACAGGAAGAAGTCTGCATCCTTCAAGAAAAACATGATTTTCATGCAGGACAATGCTC
The DNA here is from genome assembly GCF_057382275.1 of Copadichromis virginalis. Taxonomy (NCBI): domain Eukaryota; kingdom Metazoa; phylum Chordata; class Actinopteri; order Cichliformes; family Cichlidae; genus Copadichromis; species Copadichromis virginalis. The sequence continues at coordinate 35,175,123 of NC_140639.1, read as the reverse complement.
CATCACACGCGTCCAAGTACTCCACAGCGTGGCTGGCAAGAAAGGGTATAAAAGAAGAAAAACTAATGACATGGCCACCTTGTTCACCTGATCTGAACCCCATTGAGAACCTGTGGTCCATCATCAAATGTGAGATTTACAAGGAGGGAAAACAGTACACCTCTCTGAACAGTGTCTGGGAGGCTGTGGTTGCTGCTGCACGCAATGTTGATGGTGAACAGATCAAAACACTGACAGAATCCATGGATGGCAGGCTTTTGAGTGTCCTTGCAAAGAAAGGTGGCTATATTGGTCGCTGATTTGTTTATGTTTTGTTTTTGAATGTCAGAAATGTGTATTTGTGAATGTGGAAATGTTATATTGGTTTCACTGGTAAAAATAAATAATTGAAATGGGTATATATTTGTTTTTTGTTAAGTTGCCTAATAATTATGCACAGTAATAGTCACCTGCACACACAGATATCCCCCTAAAATAGCTAAAACTAAAAACAAACTAAAAACTACTTCCAAAAACATTCAGCTTTGATATTAATGAGTTTTTTGGGTTCATTGAGAACATGGTTGTTGTTCAATAATAAAATTAGTCCTCAAAAATACAACTTGCCTAATAATTCTGCACTCCCTATAGAAGGTCAACAGATGCAACTTTTCCTGACGTGTGTGGACCACCGTGCGAAGCTCTGACAAAGCCTGAGAACATTTTGGCCAGCCGTTCATCATGGTGTATGTTGTAGCTTGTAGCTTGTATGTTAAAGTTTTCAGATGTCGCAAAGTGCAACTTTTAGTGCTTATCTGATTTTGTCATCCACAGTCTATGACAACTCTGTTTTTTTAGCTCAACTATGTTCTGGACATCAGCAGACCCAAAGATGAGCTGATTGTTGAAACGTCTTCTGGATGCCTCACGCGGTCAGGACCCAGTCGCCATCCTATATGGACCCGGACCTATAGTTAACAAAATATTAAATTATATTTAATTTTGACCGGCGATTCAATTTTAAGCGGTAACGTTACATTGTATTAGACCAGGGAACATACAAACCAATGGTGTGCGAGTTAAGCCACCCACGTGACACTACTTAGCCAATCACATCTGCGCATTCAAGGCGATCGCAACGCTGAGTGCAGACACAGACAGACAGAGGAAAGAGACGGTGAGAGGCGAATGACAAGCGAGACGATTAACGATACAGTGAGACAAGATGTGAGTGGGAGTCACAAGAGGTAAAACAACCATGGCGCTTTCAAAAAAGAGAAAAGTAGACATTGAAAATAGAACTTTCAAGACTGAATGGACCGACAGGTATGTAATAACGACAGGAGAGGTCTCAGTGTCTCACTCCAACTTTATTAACTGACTCTCAGAACTTCACATATAGTAAGCGCCAAAATCTCCACCCCAACACTTCCCTTCAACTTGGGTGTGAGTGGAGCCACCTGGTGGTCCGCCACACATAACCAAAGCTCGGAAATGAACTGGGGGCCTCTGTCTGACGCAATGTCCGCGGGTGGGCCAAAACACGAGACCCAGGTTGACAAAAACACCTTGGCCACCACTTCTGCGGTAGTGGACGCCAGGGGGACCGCCTCCGGCCACCTGGTGGTCCGGTCAACAACAGTCAAAAGGTGCGTAAAACCTTGTGACTGCGGCAGAGGACCCACCAGATCAACATACACATGATCGAAACGTTTGCCGGGTATGAAGAACGGCTCCAGGGGTGCCTTGGTGTGTTTATGAACCTTCGCGCGCTGGCAGGGAATGCACGCCGACGCCCATTCCTTAACAGATTTGCAAAGGCCTGGCCAAACAAATTTAGAGCTGACCAGTTTAACAGAGGCCCGGACCCCTGGATGAGAGAGAGCATGTACCGAGTCAAAAACTTGACGACGCCAGGAAGCGGGAACCACTGGGCGAAGGCGGCCGGTGGAAACGTCACAGACGAGGAGGGGACCACCGTCCTGCATGGTTCTGTCCTCTAGTATGAGGCCCGTCTGGGTGGATTTAAGCGCGAGGATGTCACCGCTCTGATCGGCAGCCATGGCGGAGTAGTCTATGCCGAGAAAGACGGGAGAAACCAGCGCACGGGACAAACAGTCAGCCACATGATTGGGTTTACCAGCCACGTGCCGAATGTCCGTGGTAAACTCAGAAATGGCTGCCAACTGGCGCTGCTGGCGTGCACTCCATGGATCAGAAACCTTGGACATGGCAAACGTCAAGGGTTTCTGGTCCACGTATGCGGTAAAGTGACGATCCTCGAGAAAAAAACGGAAATGACGAGTCGCCAGGTGGAGCGCCAGTAGCTCCCTGTCAAAAACGCTGTAATTGCGTTCGCTGTCACGTAGCGTACGGCTGAAAAAGGCGAGCGGTTGCCAGACACCCAAGATTCGCTGTTCCAGCACCGCACCCACCGCTATGTCCGACGCATCGGTGGTCAACGCAATCGGCGCTGAGGGGGATGGGTGGGCCAGAAGGGCAGCATCAGCTAACGCTGACTTAGCATCAGAAAACGCTTGGATTCTTTCCGGAAACCAGTCAACGGAGTCATTAGCTTTCTTACCTTTTAACGCGCCATAAAGGGGCTTCAGCAGATGTGCCGCTCTGGGGAGAAAACGGTTGTAAAAATTCACCATCCCCAAAAATTCCTGCAGTGCCTTAACATTCGTGGGATGCGGAAATTCCGAAACAGCTTGGACGTTGTCAGGCAACGGAACCGCGCCCTCGGCGGAAACACGGTGCCCAAGGAAATCGAGAACGGGCAACCCAAACTGGCATTTAGACGGATTAATAATCAGTCCATGCTCCGCCAAACGCTGAAAAACCTGACGCAGATGGAACATGTGCTGCTCCTTCGAGCTGCTGGCCACCAGTATATCATCAAGATATACAAAAACAAAGGGCAGCCCGCGCAAGACCGAGTCCATCAACCGCTGGAAGGTTTGGGTGGCACCTTTCAGGCCAAACGGCATGCGCAGAAACTCGAAAAGGCCGAAAGGTGTAATTACGGCGGTTTTGGGGACATCCTCCCCGCGCCCGGGAACCTGGTGATATCCCCGTACCAAATCGATCTTCGAAAAAACCGAGGTCCCCGCAAGATGGGCGGAAAAATCTTGGATGTGGGGAATGGGATAACGATCGTTCTCTGTGACATTATTAAGACGGCGGAAATCCCCACAAGGTCGCCACCGACCATCAGATTTAGGCACCATGTGTAACGGAGAAGCCCAGGCACTGTTCGAATGCTGCACGATGCCCAGGCGCTCCATGGTGGCAAATTCTTCCCGAGCGACAGCCAGTTTGGCAGGGTTGAGGCGGCGCGCGCGCGCGAACACCAGGGGCCCTACTGTAGTTATGTAATGCTCCACCCATGCTTCGTCACCGTGCTCGAGAAAGTGGGGACAGTGAGTGAGGGAAACTCAGAAAGCAAACACTGAAAAACGTCACCCAAATCTACTGAGTTAGCATGTACCACGGGCTGAGCACCCTGAGTCAAACAGGTAATGAGGAAAATAACACAGCATCAATTAAACATCTGTTAGCAACATCAACCAGCAGTCCGTGAGCACAAAGAAAATCAGCGCCTATTATAGCAGCAACAACAAAGTTCCACTGAAAGTCACGGTCATGAAAGCAAACAGTCACCAACCTTTCACCGAAAGGTTTTGATGGGAGAGCCATTATCCGCTGTTAGCAATGGCCCGCAGCCCTCAGCTAGCCTGTCCGAGCCAGCCGGGGGAAGAAGGCTCTTCTGTGAGCCGGAGTCCACCAGGAAACGCCTCCCCGAGCATGAGCCCTCTAAGAAAAGCAGCCTTTCCTTGCCAGCGGTCGCGGCTGCTACAGAGCGCTGACATGCCCGTTTCCCTGGGTCTGGAAACTGCAAGGCGGGAGACAGCGCCGTGCCTTCGCTCCAAAACGCTGGTGATAAAAACAAAGCCCTTTTCCGCGGTGCCGCTGTGCAGCGATTCCGGCCACCGTGGACGACTCGTCCACGGTGGCCGGAATGCTCCCGGAATGCTCCGGAATGCTCCCTCCGACTCGGAGGGCCCCTGGGGCATCGGTGAGGGGGCGGGGGAAAACGCTGGTGAGTTCTGAACAATCGCCTGGACGCCGAAAGTCCTGGTAGCCAGGAGGATGCGATCCGCCTCTTCCGCAAGGGAGCGGTAATCCTTCGTGGCCAATAGCGGGGAGTTGGCAAGGCCAGCGCGCATTGGAGCCGGCAGCTGTCGGAGAAAGAGGTGGGTGAAGAGAAATCCTCCGTCATCCGCGCCCAGCAAGGACAGCATGCTCTCCATGAGCTCGAGAGCGGTGCCGTCGCCCAGGCCCGTGAGGGAAAGGAGTTTCTCGGCCCGCTCAGCATCAGAGAGGGAGTAACGCCGCAGCAGCAGCGCCTTGAGGGCGGCATACTTGCCTTGGGCTGGGGAGTCCCGGACGAGAGTCATCACGCGGCGGGTTGACAGCGGGTCAAGTGAGGCCACCACATGGTGGTATTTAGTATCGTCGGCTGAAACTCCACGAAGAGCAAACTGAGCTTCTACGTGCACGAACCATGAAGGAGGATCGTGAAGCCAAAAATCCGGCAATTTAAGCGCCACAGCAAACGCAGCCATTGGCGGAGGTGAAAGTCCGGCGGTCCGATGCTTCCAGGCCGGAGCTGGCTTCGTCGTCGAGCCTTAGCATGTTCGCTACAGGGGTCACCAATGTGGAGGTATGTAATAACGACAGGAGAGGTCTCAGTGTCTCACTCCAACTTTATTAACTGACTCTCAGAACTTCACATATAGTAAGTGCCAAAATCTCCACCCCAACACTTCCCTTCAACTTGGGTGTGAGTGGAGCCACCTGGTGGTCCGCCACAATATGTTCATTCTTCCGGCCGCAAGCAGCAAACCAGTGTGTCTCATATGTTCAGAAACCGTGGCACTGATTAAAAGTGGCAATGTCAAACGCCACTATGAGACAAAGCACAAAGCTTTTGAACAATTATACCCACCCCAGTCTGAACTCAGGTCCCAGAAAATTAGCAGTCTCAGAGCCCAATATGATCAATCCACAAGGATCTTAACCAGTTCTTTCACCGCCCAACAACATGCTCATGAATGTTCCCTCAGAGTTGCTTGGATTTTAGGTCAACACAAAAAGCCCTTTGCAGATGCAGGTGTTGTCAAAGAGTGCATGAGTGCAGTAGCAGAAACATTACTTGAGGGTAAACAAAAAGAAGAGCTTTGTGACAAAATAAAGCAACTACCTATGTCAGCAACAACAGCCCGGCGGCGGGGTCTGTATATTCTCGATTACCGCTGTCGAGAAATAAAACAAACTTTTAAAAATCTGCTCCGGGTCGGGAGGGGCGGTATAACACACTTGGATTACTCCGTCACATCCTGTTATTCAAAAAATGGCGGATAATGCAACATATTGTTTACCTTCGGTTTTAAAACTTATTTCTCCGCAGTTCTCCCGGTATGCGGAGACGAAAATAACGTCGTCTTCTTGTTCTTCTTTTCCCCGCGGCGGCAGTGGAGGTTCTGCGGGTAGTATGGCGTCTAATTCGGCACGGAAAACGGCCGGATTTATGCTGCTACTCTCCGCACTATCGATAGCTTCTGTAAGTATCAGATTTTTTGATAAAACAAGTCTATCTAAACTTATTTAAAAAAATGATATATACTTATTTAATCGTACCGTAGTCCACTTGCGTGAAATCATTGATGTAGAAATCTAAAAGAAAGTAATCAAATTATTGACATCTCTGTTGATATATAATTTAAAGTCGTAAAGAAAAAAAAAAAAAAAAAAACTTACCGGGGTGAGGTACGAACAGATCTGGCGAGATGGCCCTGGCGCTCTGATCGGCGGCGTTGTTTGAACGGGATGCTGACATAATATTCACGGATTCTTCCTCGCGATTGGTAGAACTTTCATAGTAGGGGCCGAGCAGATATCGGCTCTTTTGACTCCCCTCCCGTTTCTTCTCTCATTTTATCCTCGTCTAGCGAGGCATCTGTTTTTTCGCATCTTTCTCTTGACAATATTGTCAGTTAGAGAGGGTTTTTTTTTTTTCCTCATCCTTCGGGTCTCTCTCTCTCTCTCTGTGTGTGTGTGTGTGTGTGTGTGTGTGTGTGTGTGTGTGTGCAGTCGGGAGAGTTGAGGTATCCAATTTCCTTTTTTTGAATACCTTCTTGTGAGGGCTGTCTGTTTTCCGCATTCTGCAACGGTAAAATACGACTTAGAGGCGGATATTTGTTTTACCTTATGGGCAACAGTTGTTCTTGTTCGCCTCCTGTTGACAAAACTCGCCTCATGGTTTAAACTTGACTCTGAGAAAAAAAACTCTTTCCCACAGAGGGGGTGCTTTAATAAACTTATTCGAATATGAGCTTTTTTCCACTAAGGCTTATTTTAGGGGAGGAGATGTACGAAATTATTTACCGGGTTACAAGCAATGATAATATCGGCTGTTGACTCCTCAGTGTCATCATTTTCTGTCTATTGAGAAAACCCATTGTAAAAGTAGCTAAAAGTAATGAAGAAAAAAACTCTACCAAGGAGCAGGCTGCGCAAAACCTACCTCATATAGATGTTTTAATAATAATAATAATATTTTTTTTGGGGGGCGCAATATAGGTTATAAGCATTGAGAAAAAACTGATATCTGCTGTCTCATTCCTCCTTGACCCGCGGGGTGTGTGTGTGTGTGTGTGTGTGTGTGTGTGTAACAAGATCGCCTGTCACGGCAATTATGGTTTGTTTTTCAGTCACTTGTAAAAGGGACTATCAAAAGGAAAAGTAGTATTCACTAAGGGATATTTATTCATTTTTACACATACGAGGTAGGCAGCCTGTAGGTTACAAACGGATAGAAAGTTCTTCTTTTCATCACAAGCTATGGTGTATCTTAAAGGTTTTTTACTGCGTCTGTATTATAGGAAAATAAAATACTATTGAAAGAAACGGTTCTCTACAGGCAATAAGAAGTCACTCTTTTTTCCCATTACACGCGCCGGTGCAGCTTAAGAAAGTAAAATTACATCCGCTATTGTAAAAAAAAAAAAAAAAAAAAAAAAAATACAGAGAAAATTGACAAAATATTGAAACAGAATTCAAACTATGAGTTTGTGGAAAACTAACTGCCGCTCTGTCTCTCTATACAGCACAGAATCAGCTGCTGCATCACCGCTCTGCTTTTATTCCGCTCCCATGCTGCAGACCCTCCCTCCCTCTAAAAACTTTTTTCTTTTTTTTCCAACAACAGGTTTCCCCTCCCTTCTCCGGATGCCGGGGGTTTCCCACCCCTCCCTTCTCCGGATGCAATTCGTCACGCTTATTACACACTTCCGGGGGGAGGGGGGAGGTCAAAAGGTCATGATTAGGGCCATCAATCAAATCGATTAAATTTTGTCACATACTGTAGGGAGTATCTCTCTGGCAATTTATAATCAAACAGTTTAAGCTTTCCCCATGGTGTCTTGAAGACCATATTGTTTAAAAGTCTGCAACTGTGTGCTAGCTTTATGATAAGAATTATCAGCCTATATTGATGGTTACAAATTATTGTGTGGGTGTGCATGTGCAATCTTTTATATAAAAAAAAACAAACAAAATTTGATATTTTGTAATGTAATATTGGACTGACTTGCTTTGAAATGCCAGGAATTACAAACTCAGATTTATTGATTAATTGAATGCAGAAAGTGAGAGACAGCATCTAGGTCTAAATCTTGTGCTGCAAATGATGACAATAAAAGTCTCAAATATAACAAAACCAAAGATTATAGATACTCAACAAATACAGACTTTTCCCATCACTTAAACCCAAACAGATCCTCAAAGTATAACTGATTGCATTCAATTTGCCTCCAAAACAACAACAACAACTAAGCTCAAACAACAAAAATGAGTAAATAAGATTTCCTATGCAAACTGGGCCTTTTTATCTTTAAAGGTAGAAAAGCTGGTCATCCAGTTTCATATTGGGCTCTTTGTGGATGCTCTGACCCACAAGGAAAGCCAACTTGTGGGCGTACTGGCAGGGAGCAGGCACTCTGATGATCCCCTAAAGCACAAAGAAAAACAATCAGGCATGACCAACACAATGCCAAAGTCAGTGACATTTACACAGTCGGGGAAAATTATTTGATCCTGCTGAATTTATACGTTTGCTCACTTACACAGAAATGAAGTCTAATTTTTAATGGCAGTTTTATTTTAACAAATATAGAAAAAAAAACATTATATCAGAGTTATGAATGGATTCACATGTCACTGAGTGAAAAAAGTATTTGATACAAAAGTAAAACACAAGTGGGTACTTTGTGAAGGAACTCTTGGCCAGTACAGCCGTATAGTCTGTCACCAGGTTTGCACACATCTCTGGAGTGATTTTGGCCCGGTCCTTTTTACAGAAACTAAGTCCTTTAGGTTTCTCAGTTGCCACTTGGGAACTCAAAGCTTAAGCTCCCTCCACAGGTTTTCTATACAATTGAGGTCTGGAAACTGACTAGACCACTCAATGACCTTAATGTACTACTTCTTTGGCCGGTATGTTTTAGGTCATCATCATGCTGGAAGACTGATTTGGACTAGGGCTGCCACGATTAGTCGACTATCAAAATCGTCGACGACTAATTTAATAGTTGATGTGTCGTTTGAAGCTTTGTAAGATCCCAAAAGACGCAGGAATAAGTAGTAGTATTTAAGGGTGTAATAACGGACTGAAGCAGAAGATGGCAGCAGTGCATGTACAAGGATGCCAGCTGCCGTTAAACCTTGAAGAAGAGGAAGCCTTGTCCCAGAATTCGTAGCGCAGCCCTGCTCAGTTTCCAACAATGGCGGCAGCTAGTTAATTTTAATGTTACCCTTATTATTCTTTCTGGGTCACAAAATAAACGTTTAACATATTTTCAGGCGAGAATGTAGCTGTGTAAACTTCAAATATCTGCTCAGTTTATCCGTGTATTTCCGTGGTGCTGATGCTGCGCTGAGCAAAAACCTCCTGAAGCTTTTGAAGTGTGAAAAATCAGGGTGAAAAAATGCAGCAAAGACCTGACACAGGACCTGAGAGATGCATCTGGGCTTGCAGTTGATCCATATACTGCTTACTGAAGCCACATCAGAAATGGTGTCATTGTGAGGGTGGCTGTCAAAAAATTACTGTTAAGGAAGAGAAATTGGAAGAAAATGTTATGGTATGCCAAATGACACAATAACCAGACTGAAAATCCCTGTGAGCCCTGTTGCAACAGTGCTTATTGAGTCATAGTTTGACAGAGAATAAACAAAAACAGCCAACATCCACATAAAACTCTTGGATTACTTAAAGAATTGACCTGAAAGCTTGCCTGATACATAGATTTCTTGGAATATAAAGGTCATCTTACTGAATATTGATATACAAGATAAGGGGTATATAGTCTCAATGACACGGTCATCTTTGTATTGCATTATACTGAGTTGTTTCTCCTCATAAGCTGTTTCACAGATGAGCCATTAAAGGAAAAGCCACCACATATCTCTAAACGGCTCACACAACATAATCAGAGTGATATTCTTTTAACCAAATTAACCCGCAGTGTTATTTTTAGTGTCTTGTATTTGATCATTATTTCTGCAAGTTTTAGTTCACACTTACATCCTGTCAATGTTGTCTTTTTAAAACCTTTCTGAGACACACACAACAGTTTTAAAAAATTCTTTGGCAGTATAATAATCATAATGTAAAGGGGAAGTCTGATAAACATGTGTGCGTGCATGTTTGTATGTATTCCAGCAGGTTTGGCTGGATCCATTTCCAGTCGCAGCCATGTGCCCTTGTGCCCCAGGCTGTGCTCCGGCTCATCAGCCTACATTCTTGCTCTCAGGCTAGGCTTTGTAACATTGGGGACCAGCCGCATCCTACTTCTGAAAATGTCTGCCAGTGCCGGTGATTACCTGACAGTAAACACATGCACACAACTTTTATTTTTCACATCTGGATAAATAGATTTAAAAAACAGTGTTAATTTTTCTGGCGTGCATTACAGTGATGTGTTGGCAGCTTGCTCAGTACGTGTCTTCACATTTTGTTCTGTTTGCAGAAAACAAGTATGACTTCCTCCCAGCATCTGTAAATCTGCTTGCCGAGGCTCTTCTGGTCATGTCAGTCAGGGTCATAGTCCAAGGTAAACTTTGATAGCATACTGCTGTTCTCATTTGAAGTCATGCTGTTGTCTAAAAATTGTTTGCCTCATTCTGATGTCTTTTCAAAAAAAGGTTGCCATGGTTACACAGGCATGAGGCACATCGCCATTCTGAAGCTGGTTGGCACACAGTTGCCAGATATGGGCGGAGTCTTGGAGCTCTATCCTATCAATGGTAAGAATTTTTAATACAAAATAGTGAACAGATATATTTTCTGAAAGCTAAGGTCTCTACTTTTTTGGTATCTGAGTTCAGTGTGATAAGTTTAGAGGAAGAGGAAAATGTCGATGTGCTACATCTATTGTGAAATTCACTCTTTAATAGGTTGTTCCTAACCTGATCCTCTGGTCCATCCAGGGAGTGCTACCGTGGAGCGTGAAGGGCTCTCAGCTACCCTCGTGAAGGACATGAGAAACTACTTCCAAATCAGCCCAGAATACTTCTCCATGCTGCTGGTGGGGAAGGACGGCAATGTTAAGTGCTGGTACCCCTCACCCATGTGGTCCATGGCCATTATCTATGACCTTGTAGACTCTATGCAGCAGGGCCGTGCAGAGAGGTTTAAAGGGGCGGGTGCTCAAAGTTAAAAAGGGGCACATTGAACCAGGCTGAATAACAACAACACACATTCATCAAGAATCTAATATGGGAAGGGCAGGGCTGTGTTGATCTGAGACTGTAGACATTAAAAAGTCCAGAGGAGAGATGGTAGCTGATTAAACAAGTGTCATGAGATAATAACAAAATGCAAAGATTGGTGACAGCGCTTGGAACCATAAGGCAACAAAAAACTGTGAGAAATCATTTAGGCTCTGCCTGTGAATCACTCTTCCTTCTTCTTCCTTCCATCATTTCATATATCACTCTCCACTTGCTATGTGAGAACAAGGCACAACTTGCTATTGCAATAAACTATAATCTAATCATCCACACCTAACAACTCTTGCACTTAATCTATAATAAAATGATGACAGAAAAATGTTATAGCACTGCCTTTAGTAGCTTCACACAGCTCCTGCTGTTTCCTCCTCATGTCCTTCTTCAGAATACTGTATATACTATGGGCATCATGGTGCTGATCCAGAATCCTTACATTATTATTTATTACTAGAGTTACAATAATAAAGCAATGAGGAGGGGGAAGTAATAAATATGAAATAATGTCATTATGATGATTCCATTTGTTTCACTATCCACTCTGTGCAGGGCAAAGCTTATTACATGTTTAAACTGTAGAGATACAATAATTTTACTGCTGTAAAATCCAACTTTTGTCTTATTTAAAATATAAATCTAATATAATCTGCTTCTTAATGTATGTTCTTTAAAATACAGCGTGTGTTTTTAATATATTATAATTATAATAATGCATAATTATGTGGACATGCATATTAAATTGTTTTTTAGTGAAATATAATCCCTCCAGAAAGGCAGGAAAAGCCCGGAAACTTACTTTAAAACTAAATATGTTCCCTAAAACGGTGACAGAGCTACAGACCCATGACAGCCTTACACAGGTAGCCAGCAGCTGTGACCAGCACTACATGTGCAGTTAATAAAAGGACAGGTAATGTTTGTCGCGCTGTTGCACACACAGCACGCTCGTTTGTTTCAGTTCGTCAGTTGCAACAAGACAGCTTACCAACGTGTACGTAATAAATCAAAAATCAAATCAAATCAAATCACTTTTATTGTCACATCACATGTGCAGGTACACTGGTAAAGCACATGTGAGTGAAATTCTTGTGTGCGAGCTTCACAAGCAACAGAGTTGTGCAAAATACAATAATGTAAACAAGCAAAATACAAGAATGGCTACATCTGAAACTAATAAATATATGTACAATATATAATAGTATATGCATTTCGTATAATAGTATATGCATTTAAGCTAATAAGCTAATACTCCTGTGTGCTACACACTACAGTGCACGCTGTACACCTACTTACTGGTTGTGTCGCATCAGTCTGTGTCTCTGAGTTAACTTGTGTTTCTCCTACAGCTCCGGACCGCTAAAAATGCGCGTGCTCTTTGTGAGCTCGTTCCCGGCTCGTAACCAGCGCGTTCTGCCGTCAAGGGCGATCATTGGTTAAATGTGATCATGTGACTGATGCAAGCCAGATCCTTTTATTTAGCAAAACTGTGATTAATAGTTAAATATTATTGTTGAGGGGCACAGACAGGACTCCGCACACACACATTAAAAAAAAAAATATATATATATTTTTTTAAAAAGTTGCCTCAACAAAAGGGCACTTTGGGCACCCATCAGGAAAGGGGCGGGTGCTCAAGCCCCTCTAGCCCCCCCCCCCCCTCTGCACGTGCCTGCTATGCAGCTCCGCAGACAGGAGATGGCCATCCAGCAGTGGCTTCGCATGCGCTGCCCTGAAGACTAATATGGTGGCTATGGTTACCATCAACGAACACGGTTATCAGGATGGCTATCACCAGGGGTATGGTGATAAAAGGTGCGTGCATTCCAATGATGCACACTGGCCTGCAGCTGGTCCTTGGTGCTACCTTCCTTTGGCCCAAAACCTTTGTGTGTCTTTCCCATCTCCCACCGGGCAGTTGGCACAGACGACTATTTTGTAGCACTTAGTGAAGGGAAGAAAAATGCTTTCACATATCCAGTTCTTTAACATTCCCTATATAGCATAGTACGCTGCTTTATACTTAGCAGCGTCAGATCTGGTTAGTCAGTAAATTTATGGATGAACCTGAAGGTTCAGAAATGGATTGCGTACTTTAGTTTTTGCCGGGTTTGTTTTTTTTTGTTTATTTCAACTTAAAACATTATTGCATCGTGTGTCATCTCTAACAGGCTTTTTTAGATCAGACTTACATAGTTTCAGCACACACGTTGATTTTGTAGATAATAGAACATTTTTATTGGACATCTGTTGCATTTGAAGTGCAGTTACCAATAATATTATTAAAAGCATCACATTATTTCTCTTTTGTAAAGTTTCTGTTGCTATACATTGTTTCTATTTATTCTTTGTTTCTATATGGCTATATGAAAATAAACATTTGTTTACTACCAGGTCCTTTAAATTATTTGTCTCACTTTCAGTGCCAATGCGCTGCAATAATCTTTTGAGCAACACCTCCCCCTAGTGGCAAAACTGGAAAAATATTTCCAAGTATATTTTAGTGGTCATGTAATGATTGAAACAACCTGCCGTACTTGTAATATCTACAGTAGTTTTAGACCTTCTCAACTTACTGTCCCCTCAATGCAATCACATTTGCAAAAACACTTTGCGAGTAAGAAGGGCTTGAATCCACCTACCCATTTTCTTCCACTTATCCAATTAAGGGCATGGGGAGGCTGGAGCATCTCTCAGCTGCCATAGAGCAAGAGACAGAGTTTGTATTAAACATGGCCAAAGTGTATGTACAAGTGAGTCTTGTTCATTTAAAGCTTAGACATCAGACTGCGTTACAGTCTCTTTTCTCTTGGATCTGTATAATGTTAGTGGGTGTGGAACACTGTTATTCAGCAGGTGGGTAAACTATCTAAGAGTTGGCTTAAAGGAACTGATAGGGAGCTAAAACAGCTATCAAGCATGTGCAAAGTAATAGAAGAAAAACATGGAGTTAGAGCAGCTAGTACCCTTTAGGTCTTCCTCCAGAAAACCTCAGTATTTAAATAAATGCACAAATTTATGACAAGACATCAGCGATTGTATTAAATTGCATTACTTGCACAGAAGTAAAACAACTTGCCATTTATTTTACAAGAAAATGCATTCACACGTGAGGATTTTAATGGCACAAACAACAATCTTTAGACAATGTTATTTTACAGTTTAACAAGAAAATATTCAAGCCCCAAGTAAGAGAGGCAGGGAGTTTGTGGTGCTGACAGAAAGTCAGGCATTAGTGGCAATTATGTCAATGCCACTTATTCTGGCTCAGAAAATAAACAAATAAAAAAATAAACTGCCTCTTCCACAGTACAATACAAACTGAATTCATCATAGTGTGGATAAAGATTCAAAATCACCACAATTTCAAACAAATCTATTATCAAAACAATCCTGAAACTGCAGTTTCTGGTCCTTAGACGTCCAGCACCAGCAAGCAGTCAAATAGCAGCATGTACAACAGGAATCATGTAAAGAAATACACTGTCCATAAAAGGAATCCATAATGAATCCAAAAGTATCACTTATTTTCCAACAAACAGCGTTGCTGGTACTTTCCCCCATATGAATGACAGCAGTCATCCACAGACAGGCACGTTTCCAAAATATACACATTTCGCTAATTCTGTTATTAAACACTTTGTTTTTAATTCTAGGAGTCTATCATATAATCTATCAACAGTATCTTTCACCGTTTACCTGCTTATCACTGTTCAAATAAATGCTTTCACAGACAATCTGTGACCATGTTCCATCCAGTCAATTGTCCAGTTCGATATCAGCAGCAGGAAAGATGCAGAGTATCCTCTGGATACTTGGGAGTGAGCTCTATCATTACTACAAGGACTCTTCATCAGAAACACTGTCTGCATTTGCCTTTGTCAGGAGCTCGAGCTCCTCACTGTCCTGCAACACAAAAAAGAGACAAGGCATCAGAATGAATGAACAAGTGATCAAATCCAGTGGACAAATCTGCAGACATTGAGGCACTGTGCACATCTTTTTTCTGTTTTCAGAAAGTGGAGGGCAGTATTTACTCCCCGAAAAACACCGGGGAAGTACCGTGCATTTTAAAGCCACGGCTGCCAATGGAGAGGGTATTTTTGTTAGTGCTCTAGCAAAGAAACAAACACCTGAAACCTGGCATTTCACCTGATTTACAGGGTTTCTTCAATACAGAACAGGACGCTGGGGATGAAAAGAATTCCAGGATAGTATCCCCACAGACTACTGTATTGTTAAATAGCTTCTTCCATCAAAAAACACTTGACTACTAAAGGAATTCTATGAAGTAAGGCTCCAGCATGAGCCTGGATGCTATTTTCATAGCTGGGAATCAGGTTTCCTCTTGCACTCAAGAAATGACATTACAGAGAAACAAGAGCCAAGTTTCCTGCAGAGCACTTGGTATGTGGGCGGGAGTAGAGGAAGTGGATATACATCGGGGTTAGGTGAGCGAAGTTGTGTGAGGAAAAGGAGTGTGTGGGCTTGTGTGCGTGACTACTGAGGATTTGTGGTTTGTCTCCTACCCCTCTTGACCTCTCAAACACCTCCCCGTTGATGACCCGTAGTTTCTCCCGCTGCAGGCTATATTCCAGGTCCTTGGGCCAGCTGGCATTGTAGATAAAGATGGCCAGCAGGACCGTGGGTGCCTGGAGGAAGAAGTCCAGCGAAGGGTGGAAGTCAAAGAGGAAGAGGGAGAGGCCTGTGACCAGAACAGTAGTGAACTGGCCAGTCAGCACATGGAACATGTTGTCTCTGAATTTTAAGATGAAGGCCACGGATAAGCCCAGGGCAGCTAGGGAGAACACAGAAGATTATGAGTTCTTCAAATGCATACTAGAGATAGATAAATGAACTAGTCCAGTTAATAACAAATTACACCCAGCAGCTGGATTAGTGTAACTTAGCACTGATGCCAGAAGCAGGACCAAATACCCACCAGGCTCTGTTCAAAGGCATAAAACAACTCAAGTACCAGCAGCTTACAAGATCACAAGTTAAGATGATTTTGTCTGTAGACGACAGAAATTGTACAAAGTAGTGGTTTTGCATGCTACAGTCTTTTGGAGCCCCCACCCCAACCCCTCCTCTATTTACGCCAGCTTTCATCTGATTGGCTGCCCCTACATCTGAGCTTCTACAAACAGAACCAGGTGCTGCACCACTTCCTCTGCTTATCAATTTGACAGACTTCCTTCAACCCAGCCATGCCTTCCAGCTCATCCTGGAGGACACAGTATTCCCCAAGCCCGCTGAGACCTCCTCCCAGTAGGACATGGCCAAAAACACCTCACCTACCTAGGAGTCCAGGAGGAATCCTGGTTAGATGCCCCGAGTACCTCAACTGTCTTCTTTTGATGAACATATTTTCTCTTCCTCAAGCAACTTATATAATCCACATGGACATGTTTGCATATAATTCAAAGCAGCAAACTAATTAAATTAAATTAAATTAAATTAAATTAAATTAGAGTGGACATCTCCAGCAACAGAAATGACAGTAGGAGATCTCAGTTCAATAAACATCACACTTATGCCTGCTTGATATTCATCTTCCAGTCATATGCTGTATAAAACAGTATTCAAATGTCCCTCTGATGTGAGAATGATGCACTACAGTGCTGACTGAAGTTATCAATCTTGT